>NC_143539.1:10910908-11137114 GCF_031878675.1 Megascapheus bottae
AGAAACTTCAAGTCCAAACCAGGAAGTCCCGCTGGCAAACAGCTGCCTCTGAAGCCTGGTCTGGAGTGTCTGCCCATCTCCTGGTATTCCTGCCTGCCGTGTGCTTTATGCCCAATAGCGTTCACTGGCACATTAACAGTCTGTGTATTCATTTATCAGCCGTACATTTTTGAATTGTATATTTATGGCACGGTGCACTTTTCAGAGCTGAAAATTAATGAACATGCCTTTCTCATAACAAACAAGCACCTGGCTGCATAGTTAGTAATCGGAAACAGATTTATTTTTATTAGTGTATATGTGGGCAAAATTTCTATTAATAAGGACAAAAAAAAAGCTATTGTGAAGTTCAATGTTATAGACTATCAGCAGACATTTCTATCTTAGAAACTTCCAATTCTGTTTTCATACACACACAAGTATCTCCTTGTCAGATATAATGATCATTTCTTGAAGAAGGGAAAAGAGCAAAACAACAACAAAAGGAACGGGCCCAGTGCCAGTGGCTCACACCTGTCGTCCTAGCTACTCAGGAGGCTGAGTTCCGGGGATCACAGTTCAAAGCCAGCCAGGACAGGAAAGTCTATGAGATTCTTATCTCCAATTTACCTCCAAAAACAAAATCAAAAGAAGTTGTAAGTAGAGCTGTGGTGAGCACAGAAGTGCGGAGCCCAGGGCCTGAGTACAAACTCTCCCTCCTCCCCCACAAACAAACAAACAACCACTGCAACAAAAATAAATCCGAAAGAGTACACAATTATATGAAAGAACAGTTACATTCATTTGCTCCATTCAAGTAACTTTTTAAAACTATCTATAAATATCCCACAATAATCCGTTGCAGACATTAAATGTACGGTGTTGGTAACTTAATTTTATTTTCTTTAAGTAGTTGTGCAAAAGGGTTTCAAGTCAATAAAACTTGCATAAACATAATGCATCTTGATCAGTGTCACCTTCTCCGTCATTCTCCCCAATCTTTTTACCATCTTTTTTGTTTGTTTGGGATGTTTAAAAGATCAAATCTATGTTCTTGCCCATGGCTCTTGACTGTCGTTCTAGCTACTCAGGTGGCTGAAACTTGAGGATCATAGTTCAAAGCCAGCCAGTGTCCCTGTGACTCTTCTATCTAATGAGTCATCCCCCAAAGGCAGAATTGGAGTTGTGGAGGTGCTTGTGGCTGGAGGGGCAGAGCATTAGCCTTGAGCAAAAAGGACAAGTGAGAGTACAGGCTCTGAGTTCGAGCCTCAGTATTTGCTTTCCCCTCCACCCCTCCACCCTAAGGTCAAATCCAGTGGTAAGTCCATGTCAGGTTCTTTGGCAGGGTTCTGAAGTCAAGGAGACCTGCCTGGTAAAGCTTTTGGCTGAACGTCTTGAGGAAGAAGAGCTTGACTTAGTGAGATGCAGGATGCTATGGGGCTCTGCACCCCCAAAACTGCCCTGTAGAGGGGTGCTGTCTTTACAAGATGGTCAGACAAGCAAATTGAGACTTGCATTAGCCACAATGTTGTTTCATTTGGATACCTTTTCTACACAATGCACATAACTTTCTTGTTTGAGGGGGTGTGTGCATGGGCCGGTCCTGGGGCTTGAACTCAGATCCTGGGTGTTGCTCCTGAGTCTTTTTGCTCAAGGCTTGCGCTCTACCACTCCAGCCACAGCACCTTTTCTGGCCTTTTATGAGCGGTTTATTGGAGATTAGAGTCTCATGGACTTTCTTGCCCAGGCTGGCTTTAAACCGTGATCCTCATATCTCAGCGTCATAAGTAACTACCAATAACTACCAGCACCCAGCTTGGGTTTGGTTTTATTTGATTATAAGTCTAATACCTGATCATTGCCAAAGATTATCAACCAGAGATGTTGAAGGAAAGAAAGCATTGGACTTAACTTTTCTATCTGGAGAAAACCATCCTTCATAGTTTCTTTATATTCTCTAATTATTTTGATGACAAAGTACTTGTCTACATCTAGTTTTCCTACTTTCGTCAGAAGAGAATTCATATTACACAAGCTGTTTGGCCACTCAAGAATATATGGTGAACCAGAGGCTCACACCTGCCATCCTACCTACTCAGGAGGCTGAGATCTGAGGACTCCAGCCTTAAAAACAAAACAAACAAACAAACAAAAGTACTAAAAGCCAAAGTGGAGATGTGGTTTAAATGGTAGAGTACCAGCCTTGAGCAGAAAAACTCAGGGACATTGCTCGGCCCCTGAATTCAAGCCCCAGGTCTGGCACACGCACACACACACACACACACACACACACACACACACACACACACACACACACACAATTACTCTTATTCTCACTCAGTCTGTAGAGAGAGAAAGAGAAGGTGATTAACAAAGAATCAAAAGTTCTGAAATCGTCTGGCTCCAAGGACACCTCGCCAGTCCACTGCGCCCCTCAAGTCTGACCACGGGTCCTTATAGGGAAAGCCACAGATCTGCTGCCTGTTCTTAAATTCTGCAGCTTACGAACTTTTTAGTGACTTATCCTTTGCACTGAGAAAGGATGCAGACAAATGTCAGCTCCAAGAATCGTCCCTAAATAAGAGTCCCACTGAACAATAATATAACCTAGGCATATCTCCAAGGCAGTAAATACAGGTCAGTCTCATGCACTTAACAGTGCCAACGATTTCCATTACTGTCCTTTGATTATTGACCGTTTGTATTTCTTCTCCTCTCAATCTGCCGGCCCGTGTTCTTTGACCATTTTTTTTTTCCTATTGGAGGATTTGTCTTTTCCTTATTGATCAGTGCTGCTCTGTGCTTTGCCTGGGGAATGTTAACTCTTGGCCTGCCGAGGGCCTAGCCCATGTGGTTTCTCTTAGGCTTTACTGTGCTTCGCTGTAGGGCCTGAGAAAGGAAGTGTGCTCTGCTCGGAAGTATTTAAACATGACACAGATTTCATTGGCTAGAACACGCCAAAATTTACCAGGGCTGGGCTAAACGAGGATGTGTTGAAGCCATCAGCTTTTACCCTTTAAGACTTCTAAGTGGAGGTTGGCTCAAGCGGTAGAGCAGCAGCTTTGAATGAAAAAGCTAGGCAAAGCCAGGTGCGGTGGCTCACACCTGTAATCCTAGCTACTCAGGAGGCTGAGATCTGAGGATCTCGGTTCAAAGCCAGCCCAGGCCCTAAAGTCTGTGAGGCTCTTATCTCCAATTAACTATTAGAAAACCAGAGGTAGGCCTGAGGCTCCAGGGGTAGGGAAGTAGCCTTAAGCAGAAGAGTTCAGGGACAGCACAGCGCCCAGGCCCCACAACCAAAACAGCTGGGCAAAAGAGAGCCCCAATACGAGCATAAGTGAATGAATGACTAAATGAACGAATGAGAGTTTAATAGCTGGGCTCCAGCAGCTCACTATTAGAACCAAAGCTACTCAGAGATGGAAGGATTTTAGTTCAAAGCCAGCCTAGTCAGGAAAGCCTATGAAACTCTTATCTCCAATGAACCAGCCAAAAGCTGAAAGTGGAGCTGGGCACCCATCCTAATCCAAAAGGATAAGCAGGAGCACAAGGCCCTGAGTTCCAACACACACACACTTGGAGAGACCGAGACAGAGAGAACGTTCTAGCAATGATGTAGGGATGGTTAGAACAACCCATACCCATGATTATAAAAAAAAAATACTGTTCTTTCTTAGGCCATTATGTTTTGTTTTGTTAACTCCTTGACATGTATGGGGCTTTTTTCCCTTACTGAAAGAGTTACTTCAAACTGCAGAGAGAGGAGGGGAGGGAAGGAGGGAGGAAGAAAGGAAAAAGGAGAAGAGGGGAGTGGGAAGGGGAAAATAAGAGGAAGGGAGCAGGGTAGGGGACAAGGGGGAAGGAAGGGAAGAGGTAGAAGATGAAGGAGGAGGAGGAGGAAGAGGAGGAGGAGGAGGAGGAAGAGGAAGAGGAGGAGGAAGAGGAGGAGGAGGAGACAGAGACAAACACAGAGACAGAGACAGAGACAGAGGGGAATCATAAATGTGCCCAGGAACTTTCCACCATCTCCTACTCCCTCTTGAGATCCCCTGTGGACCCAAGGCTCTTTTGTGCAGCCCATTCCCTCTTGGTTTGACAGAGGAGCAGGGCATGCAGTGCTGTCTTTTTCTCTAAGAATGAAGTAGTAAACAGGGTGTAGGTCCCTTGATGGCTACCTTGATTAGGCTTCCAGGCCTCTAAAGGATGACAAACGTCCACCACTGACTGCGGCCACCTCCATTACCACCTCCCCCAGCCCCTCCAGCCTGGCTCTGTCCCCCCACCCAGGGGATTTGCTAGGCTGGGCTCAGGTTTCATGTCTCTGATGACAATTTCTCATGGGTCTGCTTCTCCTGTCTACCCCGCTCCCAGCTGAGCTTCACAAATCTGCTGCTGTTGGTCACCTGTCATCCTAGCTTCTCAGGAAGCTGAGAGCTGAGGATTGGGGTTCGAAATCAGCCAGGGCAACAAAGTCCAGGAGTCTCACCTCTAATTTACCACTGTAACAAAGATGGAAGTGGAGCCATGGCACAAGTGATAGAGGACAATCCTTCAGCAAATAAGCTCAAGAACATCTCCCAGGCCCTGAGTTCATGCCAACACACACACACACACACACACACACACACACACACACGCACACACACTCACACTCACATGAGGTATGGATGGATGATACACAGACACAGATTCGATTTGATCAGATTAGCTTAGATACTGAGACAAAGACAGAGACAGAAACAAATAATATGGTAGGTGGATGGATAGATAGATCAGTCTTTTATCTGAAAAGATAAGTCCCTTCTCTTCCCCCCTCAAAAAAAAAAAAGCCTGAGCAAATACTGTATATAGAAACATGCCTTTCTATTGATTGTAATTATATTATTGGAGATGAGCTCTTCTGGGAAAAGAGGTGGTCTTTAAATATATCAAGCCACATTCTAATAATGCAGCAATTTATTAAGATGACATATTTAAAGGAAAAATTAGAATTCTATTTCAATGGCATTTGAAAAGAAGAACAAGATAAAGAAGTACCAAATCCGAGTGAAAACTAAGCCAGGCTTATTTTTATTCTTGGCACCATAACCTCAGGCTCAGCTGAAAGCATAGGATTCTGATGGGAGAATGAGCAGGCTGGGTGGGGCCTAAGATGCTGCCTCCCCACTTTTACTTTTCTTCTTCCTTCCCTCCCTTTCTTCTTTGCTCCCTTCCTTTCTTCCTTCTTTCCTTCCTTCCTTTTTTACTTCCTTCCATGCTGGTATTGGTGCTTGAATTCAGGACCTGGGTGCTATCCTTGAGCCTTTTCCACTCAAGGCTAGTGCTTTATCACGTAAGCCACAGCTCCATTTCTGCCTTTTTGGTAGTCCGGTGGAGATAAGAGTCTCCAGGACTTTCTTGCCTCACTTGGCTTCAAATCCTGATCCTCATATCTCAGCCTCTCCGGTAGTTAAGTTATTGTCTTGAAGCACAATGGTGAATAGCACAACCCTCCCAGGCTCTTTGCTGAGATAATAACTTGATTTCTGACTTTGAGAAACTCAAATCTAGTGACAGATGTGATTTTTATGCTGGTAAAAAAAAAAAAGGATAAAATATACACGCAAGTGCTAATGTGGGTTACACTTTGTCATTCTAGCTACCCAAGAAGCTGAGATCTGAGGATATCAGTTCAAAGCCCGCCTGGGCATGGGAAACTGTGAGACTTTAATATTCAATTAACCTCTAAAAGCAAAGTGCTAGAGCACCAGTCTTGTGCCCAGAAAAAAAAAAAAGCCAAGGAACAGTACCCAGGCCCTGAGTTCTAGCCCCAGTACCAACACACACACACACACACACACACACACACACACACACACACACACACACAAGTATTTGTAGCTCTTGGATTCCATCTTTGTGCCTCTTTTAACCTAAAGGATGCAAAGTCACATTTAAATGGCTTTCCCTTTTCAAAGAGCAAAAGCAAAGGTGGGCTCTGCTCAAAAGTCTCCTTGGGTGATAAAGATTAGCATGCAACAACAGGGTGAGGTGAGGCAATGACAATGACAATGCACTGTCACTGTGGAGCCTTCGGCTGCATCCCCAGCATGCTGGGCTATTGTGCATATAAACAGTGTCCTGGATGATGAGGAGCCCATGGGTGGTTCATGCATGTGCTGATCAAATGCAAACCCACGAGAAAGGTCACCCAGCAGAGTGATGGCTGCCACTGTGGAATTCTGACCAATTTGTCATTCAACAGTCTCATCGATGACTCTGGCATTGGAGGGGTCTCTTACATGCACACCTCAGGGGTAGCCCACATCTGGTGACATTGTGGCTGCCAGAATCTGTGTGTGTGTGTGTGTGTGTGTGTGTGTCCATGCTAATACGCACTCCTCTGGAACTTAAGGAGGACCAGGTAGAGGAATAATTACTGTTGTTGGGCCCATCATTTATTGCCTGTGAGCCTGCAACCCCTGAGCCATGAACCTCCAGGGAAGGGCAGCCTTCTGGGCCTCACTCTGGATCACTGGAGACTCTATACTTGAAGACAGCATGAGCCGTCTGAGTCTGGGGCAGAGGAGGCTGCAAGTGCAGCAGGTGACAAAGAACAAGCAACCAGAGCCCTCATCCCTTGCTCTGGGATGAGCCAGGTTCAGGCTGATGAAAGCTTCCTTTCCATTCTGAGGCAAGCCTGGAACAACAACTTCTGTCTGTCTGTCTGTCTGTCTGTCTGTCTGTCTCTCTCTCTCTCTCTCTCTCTCTCTCTCTCTCTCTCTCTCTCTCTCTCTCTCTGGCATTCAGTGAGTACATCCAGCAGATATGCATAGAGCTCCTACTATGTGCCAAGCACCAAATGTGTGTGGGCACTGCTATGGAATCTAAGGACCCTGGATCACTGGGTCTCGATTCTGGTGCTTTTCCATCCTTGCAAAATCCGTTGTGAGACCATTGTCTGAAACGGCAGTCTTTCTACCAACCTCAGCTAGAGCCCCGTGCCTGTTGTGTCTTCAACTTCAGGCCTACTTTCCATGAGCCCCATCTCTCCTGTCCCATCAGGCCCAGACCTCTGCCTTGGCAGCAAATCCTCACCTGACCGGCCACTCCATGCTTACCTGAGTTTTCCTGAGATCCCTCGTGAAGGGATCCCTCATAAAGGGTGCCATGGAAGAGACTGAGTTGGGAAACTGGCCCCAAGTTAGCTCCTGGCTTAGATAGGTCCCCAACTATGACACTGTATGCCCCTTCTATACCCAAAGATCGGTTCTGAGATTACAGGAACAATATCCCCATTGGATATCGCTTTGCCTTTATTTGACACAACAGTATGCCTATGCATTGACTGAGAAGGATGTTGCTTTTCTCCAGACCTCCTTCACTGCTCTCCTTTCCAGACCAGTACTGACATCCTACAGCCAACCTGTTCATTCATTAATGCACGAAATATGTATTCAATGCAGATGAAGCACCTGCTACTTCTCAATAAAAAGCACCTATCACCTTCTAGAAACTTCTTTCAAATCTTCACCTCACATTGTATAGTCTTTCCAAATTCTCATCATGCCATCAGGAGCTTTGGTACAGAGTAATCTCAATTGCATAGTGTAATACAAGAAGTGCAAATGATTGGATAGTTTACTCAAGGCCCAATAGTACAAAATTAAAATAGCTAAACCAAGTCCAAGGTCTTCTTGTCAAGGTCAAACCATCTGCTGGGCAACTTTTGTCTGTGATAGATAATTGTAGGATATATCTAAGAAAACCTGGCCAGAGGAGTTGGTAGAAGAACTTCTTTGAGCTTCTTAGAGTTCTGAAAGAAGCTTCAAGAAAGCTCTGGAAGCCAACTATAGGCCATATATTATCTCCAGTTTCCATGGAATGGATGGATAGATGGATGGGTGGGTGGATGGAGGGAAGGGAGGAAGGGAAGGAGGGAAGGGAGGAAGAGAAAGAGTGAGTGATACAGAGAAGCATTCATGGAGAAGACCAATACCTAGAAAATGAGCCAAAGTCCATGTGAGATAACAGAATAGCATCATCTTCAGATGCATATTGAGAATTGGAGCAAATCCATAGTCATCAATGGGTATAAGAATGAATAGATAGATGGATGAATGGAATGAATGGATGAATGGATGAGTTGATGAATGAATGGGTGGGTGAGTAAAAGGATAGAAAAAATGGATAGAAATAAGTATGGAAAGAAAGTGGAAGCAGGCATTGGTGGAAATGACTCATACCTAGAAACTGAGCTCAAGCCCATGTGCGATAGACCAGCCTTACATGTATGTTGTGAATTGAGGCAAGTCCATGGTCACGGATGGGTAGAAGGATGGAAAGTATGAATGGATGAATAGATAGACAGACAAATGGGATACATGGACAAATGGATGGACAGACGGACGGAAAGACAGATGGATGAATGGATAGATGTATTGGAAAAGGAAGGAAGGAGGGAAGGAAGGAAGGAAGGAAGGAAGGAAGGAAGGAAGGAAGGAAGGAAGGAAGGATAATGAACCATACCAAGAAACTGAGCCCAAGCCCATGTGGAGGGACCAACATGGATGCATGCTGGGAGTCAGACAAGTCCACGGTCACGCAATGTGCTGCACACTTATCCCAGATCTGCCAAGCAGCCTTCAAATTCCAACAGGAAGAGAGAGAGAATGTCCCATGACCCTGAGTCACAGCAAAGAGACTTTGAGTTTACAAGGACGCCAGTGCAACTGAAATAACAGCTGCTCCCATGATGCACTGGTTGAGATGAGTTGGGATGGCGTTTGCTCTCGTGAGGCATCAGTTGGAATGGGTTGGGATGGCATGTGCTCCCATGATGCACAGGCTGGCATGACATTTGCTCTAATGGGCAAGTCACTGCCACCCCTTCTAGGAGGCTTCTAGCCATCTCTGCTTCTCTGTCCTCAGTCTGTGGATTTTTAAACCCATTCACTCTCCCTCACTTCAAAACCAAGGATTTAGAGTTTTCAAAATAATAGTGCTACACACAATCCATTATTTGCATGGGGTAGACTTTTTGTAAGAAAGATGTTTCTTTTAGTTAAGTAACAGCTAAATGGGGTGGAAGGCAGAAATAGTGGTAAAGAGAAAGGCACTGATTCCATAATGCTATTTATAAAGTTCTAGAAAGAAACTGCTTCCTTTATGGCCCTGGAAAATGCTACAAACTCCCCAGAATTGGGCGCACCTTGTCACTGTGCTGTGAGCTGGATATGGCTATGGTGTGCACGCGTGCGCACGCACGCACGCACGCATGTGTGTGTGTGTGTGTGTGTGTGTGTGTGCGCGCGCGCGCTAGTCCTGGGCTTGAACTGAGGGCCTGAGCTCTGCCCCTGAGCTTCATTTTTTATTCAAGGCTAGTGCTCTGCCATTTGAGTCACCACACCATTTCTGGAGATGCAGAAGAGTCTCATAGTCTTTCTTGCCCAAGTTGACTTCAAACCATAATTCTCAGATCACAGCCTCCTGGATAGCTAGGATACCAGGTGTGAACCATGGGTGCCCTGCAGAATCTGGAGCCTGTGGTGACTTCTAACCCAGAATCTAGTACAGAAGAACAGCAGTTAAGTTGAACTTAAAAGGATTCTAGAAACTAGGCAGTGGTGACACACACTTGCAATCCCAGCTACTCAGGATGCTGAGATCTGACTATGTGAGACTCTTATCACCAAGGAACCACCAAAAGCTAGGAGTGCCACTGTGGCCCAAAATGGTAGAACACTAGCCATGAGTACAAAAGCTCAGAGATGGCACCCAGGTCCGGAGTTCAAGCCCCAGGATGGGCAGAAAAGGAAGGGACTCTGTATTACAATTTCCCAAAGCACCCCAGACTTATGTGGCCTATCGTTGCTAAACTTGAATCTGTTTCTAAAGAACTGGTTTATTTCCCATTATCTTCAGGACAGGGATTTTTTTTTTTAGGGGATGGGGAGTATTTGTCTTGGGTAGGGCTTGAACACTGAGCCTTAGCCCTTTCCCTGAGCTTTTGTGCTCAAAGCTAGTGCTTTATGACTTGAGGCTTTTGTGCTTAATTTGGATAAGAGTCTGATGAAATTTCCTACAGGATGGCTTCGAACCTCCATTCTCAGATCTCAGCCTCCTGAGTAGCTAGGATTATAGGCATGAGTCATCAGTGCCTGGCTATATTAAAGAAACATCTGGGTGCCAACCAAAGTGTTAAGTGATTGGAGTTTGAATTTCTACCACATGGATGCTCTAACAGGTTCCAAATTTTGGATTTGTTTTTCTTCTTTCTCTTGCTCCATGTGTCTATAAAATGAGGCTTTTCATCCAGCAAAGCTTGTCACATTTTCAATTTCAGTGCTAAGTAAAACAACAAAATGTAAATGACTGTTGCATATGGAATGGACATTAAAAAAATAAATATGAGGGAAATTCTATTCAATTGCCACTGCCTGGTTACCTCGTTTCCAGCATGGCCATGCCTCTGTTTTACAGCAATGTTTTACATTTTCTCTAACAAAGGTTTGACGTTTGCTCAAATGTCAGCTAAAGTGGCGAGTACTTGCTCACTCCTGGTGACTGGAGCAAGTTGAGTTATACATGTTTTCATTAGCATGTATGCAAAGAAATATATATATACATACATATATTATAACCTGGCATATCAAAACCAAAGTCAATTATGGCTCTCTAGATCTCCCTGAAGAGATGGACAAAAAAAGAATGTTAATAAATAAATAAACAAATTTTAAAACTGAAAAATAAGAAGATGAGTAATACCAGGGAAAGATATTTAGGGAACGCAATAATTGAACTTACAAACAAGAAGTACTGCAGACGCAAAATGCTGGTGGCTGCCTGCTATTTTAACCCAAGCTGTTGATTTCTGATTTGGAGACTCGGGTCTTGCAAACTGTCAGGCGGGAGAGGGGAACCCAGATGGGTGTGGCTGTGTTTGAAATGCAAGTCCTGGGTAGTTCTGGGGAGGGAATTCAGAGGACTCCATTCCTGTTGTCTGGCCAGTCAAAGGCAAAGCTGGCTAGCTCTGGAACTATCACCGTATATGCTTTATCTCCGCCACATTTAAAGGATTTACCTATCTGTCCTGCTGCAGACCTAGTCATTGAGTAAGAGCCAAGAGCATATGATTGTGTTAATTAATCTGCTATTGTGCATAAAGAAACAGCTGCAATGGTCTCATGGATACGTTGTCAAAAGACAACAATGTAATGTTAAGCCTCCAACTGTCAGTATTCTGTTACAAAGCAGGTTTAGGAGAAGTTCGATTCATAAATCACAGATCACTTTTGTGTATTCTAATAAATAATAACTAATATCTGACCTTTAAAAGGAAGGCTTGAGGGTTCTTCCTTTCGCCTTGAAATACGTTCTGATATGCGATACCTAAGCTTTTAACCCAATTCTTTGTTTAGAAAACAAACATTCCCCAAAGACCGGAAGGAGAGAGAAGAAGCTGGAGACGTGACCTCTGGTGGAGCAGATTCACACCATTGTCGTCCTCACAAAGATCAGAGCCCCAAATATCGAGTTCAAAGGAAAACTTGTTGGCCTGCATCCAATGTCTCATATAATAAAAATGTAATTTCTAATATCATGCAGAAATGGAGAGAAGAAAGGGGACATTCATTGTGAGACACACTCATATTATTTACATGGCCTTTATCTTTCTTTATGCAGATAAGTAACAGAGAACACTCGGTGTCTAATTAATATTCCATGTCATTCTCTGGGTTCCAACCTTCTCATCCCCATCCTCACCCTAAATAAAAGCCCACGTCCTGTGACCATCCCCTAATTCCTAAACATACAGGGAATGAGGCAGAGAAGACAGACGGAGACAAAGGGAAACAAAACTTTATGTGCGGGTGCTTACTCCAGAGTCGTAAACTGTGAGCAGAAGTCCCAGATAAAATGCCAAATTGACCATGGTATATAAAGTTTTGGAGATCTCTGAGAGTCAAAGAAAGGAAGGAAGGAAGAAAAGAAAGAAGGAAGGAAGGAAGGAAGGAAGGAAGGAAGGAAGGAAGGAAGGAAGGAAGGAAGGAAGGAAGGAAGGCAGGCATTGATTGCTGGGTGCTGGTCATCCCAGCTACTCAAGAGGCTGAGATCTGTAGCATTGTGGCTCAAAGCCAGACTAGGGAGGAAAGTTCATAAAACTGCTATCTCTAATTAGTCACCAAAAGGCTGTAACTGGAGCTGTGGTTCAAGTGGTAGAGCACTAACTAGCCTTGAGCAAAAAAGCTTAGGGTCAGCACTCAGGCCCCAAGTTCAAGTTCAAGTCCCAAGACTAGCCTACACACACACACACACACACACACACACACACACACACACACACACACACAAGCAAAGTAAAGGCCTGCTTTTTCCTAGACAAAAATAAATTAAAACTGTTTAGTGGGCAATCATGAATAGTTGACATTTCCTAGTACGGTATCATAATGAAACACATCACCAACTTGTGGGTGAGCCCTGGAGATACTTCGGAAAAAATGGCCTTTGAATAACAATAATGCTTTCTCTCCACTGACAAAGAGGCTACGTGGGCAGAGGAAGAAATGTCCACTGCTAGCCAGTACTGCCTCGATTTATCATAGTGTTTAATATAATCTACATGGCCAAGGGGAATTACAGAAACAGTCTAAAGTCATCTAGGAAAACAACTCTGAGTCCAAGGTTCATGCTGTTCTTCTACGATGAGGCTAGCAGGTGATTTCTGAGCTGGCTATTCCCCAACTCAGACGAGCTTCTCCTCATACGAAAATAATGTAGATCTGAACAAATGATGCATAACTCCTTCCCAGAGATAAAAGGCTCTGAAAACTCTAAAACAAGTGTGTGTGTTGGGGGGGGAGTGTCATAGGGTCTGGGAGCTGTCCCTGAGCTTTTGTGATCAAACTTGTGCCACAGCTCCACTTCTAGCCTCTTGCTGGTTAGCTGGAGATAAAAGAGTCTCATGGGCTTTCCTCACCATGCTGGCTTCGAACTACAATTCTCAGATCTCAGCTTCCTGCCTCAGAACAGAACAACAACAAAAAGCTAAGTGGGATATGATGATACTTACCTTTCATCTCAGTACTCAGAAGGCTGAGAAAGGAAGATCCCTAGTTCTTTACCAGCCTGAACTACATAGAAACAGTTTTCTTACACCCCCCCCCCAAATTACATAATGATGAGGCCCACTGGTTCACACTTGTAATCCTAATTACCCAGGGTTAGAAAGAGGTTGAGATCTGAAGATGGTCGTGGAAAGGAAGTCCAGGCAGAAACATCCATGAGACTCTTATTTTGGATTAAACACCACAAAGCTCGAGGTAGAATTGTAGCTCAAGTGGTAGAGAACTAATTTAGCTTAGAGTAAAAAGCTCAGAAACAGTACCCAGACCCCAGGTATGATTAAAAAATATGCAACGGTATCTTTTCTATTGAAAATTGATATGAAGTACTTCCACTCAGAAAATAAGGCATTTGACTTCATTTAAATAAAAATATTCAAATATAATAAAAAGGGAAATGGTATAGTTGTACAACCCATTCTTTTCTTTCCTGATCTGAGTTTATTTTGAAGATGTTATTCTTTAATGTGTGATGGTTGAAAAAAGCTATAAAGAATTCCACAAACTAAGTTCTACATGGCTGTGCCCTCTTTCTGGCTTTGCCTTTTGTTCTCAGTGCCCTGTTTAATTGAACTCCCCAAGAGAGATGGGTTTCATCACTTTGGATTGGGGACACTGTCTTGCTGACACATTTCTTCAGAGCCCCAGGTTGCAAAAAGAAATCTTCAGCTGTGGGTTTGAAGTACGCTTCATCCCCCCCGCGAGTGTCCTAGAGACTGTCCCGGGGAATATAAGATGAAGATTGGTCCACAAAGTCTCCATATGCCATGATCTATTTGTGCAGAAACTTGGTCAGTAGCCCTAACATTTAATGAGATTCTAATACTGTTTTATTAATTAATAAAACAAAGAACAGTAATAATTTGACTTAAGCTAAATTGAGTATGTGTATATGAAACAGAGAGAGAGAGAGAGACAGGGGGGAGGGAGGGAGAGAGAGAGAGAGAGAGAGAGAGAGAGAGAGGGAGGGAGGGGGGAGAGGGAGAGGGAGAGGGAGAGGGATATCTAGGCACTTTCTCTTAGCTTGTTTTTTCTCAAGGTGTTCTACAATTCTCTTAGCTTGTTTTTTCTCAAGGTGTTCTACAATTCTTCTTCTGGCTTTTTTTGCTGGTTAATTGGAGATAAGAATTTCCTAGACTTTCCTGATGGATCTGGCTTTGAACCAGAATCTTAAAACAGTTGTAAGTCACTCGTGCCTAGCTGATATGAGCTGAATTTAGGGTAAAATTGATCAAAATGCCTATACTCATAAACTGACACATTGAATTGAAGCCCTTTTTTACAACTCCTTAAATATAATAAGACAAAAAAATAAAGAGTTCCATAAAAGCCCTAAGCCAGTCTCCAACAAATAGAAAACATCTGGCTAAGTAAATAAATAAATAAATAACCGAATGTGAATAGCCAACAGGAGTCCTGTCCACTTTATCTCTTCTTGGGAGAGAAAAATGGGACACAAAAGGCTCTCTTCATTTTCTGGGCAAGATGACTGGCCGTGCATGCTCTCTGCCCTCTGCCCTTTGCCCTCTGCTCCTTCTTGCTTTCTTTTTAGCCACAAGGAAAGAAGCAATGCCACATGCAAGTGCCTATGTGATTTAACATGAGGAACGCTCTGTTGAGCTTCTCCAGATATTTATTATTGAAAGATAGCTAAATGATTTCCCTTTTTGAACATTTAAAATTAAGAATAAAATGTGTCCCTGGTGGAATAAAGGAAATCCCATCTCAAACATGGAACGTCTAAGAGGGAAAAAGACAAGTTCATCTTCAGATTGCAAGAATGGGTCAGGAATTCATTCCAAAAGAGCCCCACATCATAGCCAAGCTTATGGGAGCCCAGAAGTACTGACTTAACACTGACAATCCCAGGCCTCTCACACACAGTGCCACCATTAAATGCAAAAGGAGCTAAAATATACGTGCTGACCAGAACTGGATGCATGTACCCCGATCCATGCTGGATCTGTCATGAAAGCACAGGTATTCATTTACCCAGAGCAGGAAGGCCTCTGTGTGCATATCAGATCCTAGGAAGATCTGATATGGTTCACCCCTGTAATCCTAGCTACTCCGGAGGCTGAGATCTGAGGATCATAGTTCTAACTTAGTCCAGGCAGGAAGTCCTTGAGAGTCTGATCTCCAGTGAACCAGCAAAACGCTGGAAGTGGAGCTGTGGCTCAAGTGGCAGAGCACCAGCCTTGAGCAAAGACGCTAAGGGGCAGCATCCAGGCCATGAGTTCAAGCCCAGCACATATTCACACACACACACACACACACACACACACACACACACACACACACACACACGAATCATGGAACAGGACTGCAGGAAAGGACAGACCAGGAAACAAAGCCATGCTAAGATCCTTGAGATGGTAAGAAAGGCTGGGGGCAGAAGACCCACATGAGCTGGATAATATTTCTGGAGCAAGTTACATCCTGATATTTTAAGCTGAGAGTTTTATTGCTACTGAGACCATACAGTTGAAAAGGAAATTGAACAGCCTTCTCTCTAAATCATCTGATTTATAGAAATTGAAATTGATTCATCTAATTGGAGACCACTAATTATAGGAGTAGAAGAAGAAAGATTGTGATGCCAAAGTTCTAATTGCTGAACTATCAAAGTTAGTCAAGATTTGTTTCAGAGAAGGAGGAAAATTGTCCCTTTTTTTCCTCTGGGATGCCAGGAAAAGTGATCAGCAGGATCTAGTTCACCCCCAGTCTTTGAACTTCAAGGAAGATGTTTAAGTTCAACCTTTTGTAGTTGTTGTTTGCCACTATGGATGCAAAAGAAGAGGGGGAGAGAGAGAGGCAGAGACAGGAGAGAGGCAGAGAGAGAGAAGAAAAGTAACTCATCAAGAGACAGAAAGGAAAAGATACAGAGAGGCAGAGTTAGAGACAGAGAGAAGCAAAAAGACATAAAAAGAGAGACAGGGAAAGACAAAGGCACAGAGAGAAATAGAGACACAAAAAAATCAGAGATAGAGAGGGCAGAGACAAGAGTCACAGACACAGAGACACAGAGAGAGAAAGAGACAAAGATACAGAGGATCCCACAACTATACGCCTTTGAGAATCCCCTCCTCAAACCCCTCCCCATGCACAGAAGCTGCCTTTTATCTGCTTCCTGCTGCTGAACTATGTGTCCACGTTAGTGTTCCTGGCCCATCTTCAGCATGCCTCCCCTCTGGTTCTTGAGCTTACTCTGTACTCCACTGCTTCAGTAGGCTGTCTCATTTTCCCTCAAGGTGAGCTGATCCCAGGCCACACCCTTCGCTCATTCCTGGCTTTCATTTTTAACATCTTAAGTGATGCTATAATGAACACTCTCACCCACATCGAGAGCTCTGGTTCATCCTTTGGATGAATTCCTTCAGTTAGATCTCAGAAGTAGAATTACTGGGTCAACGAGTTTAACCGGTGTTATTATTCTTGACGGATATTGACAATTTGCCTTCTACAGGGACTTCAGCCACTTAAAATGCCACCAGGATTATTGGAAGTCCTGCATTCCTGTTTCCTTGACAGCCAGGAGTTTTAGTTCTTAATATTTATTGTAACTGAGTAGACCAAAAAAATGGGAGATGATTCATTATTTTTCTGTTATTTACTTTATCTATTTAGTGCCAGTACTAGGGCTTGAACTCGGGGCTTGGAGCTGTAACTTAGCTCTTTCAGGCAAGGCAAGTGCTCTACCATTTGAGCCATGTCTCTGCATCTGACACTTTGCTGGCTCACTGGAGATAACAGTCTCGTGGACTTTTCTGCCTGGGCTGGCTTTAAACTGTGATCCTCGGATCTCAGCCTCTTGAATAGCCAGGATGACAGGCGTGAGCCACCAGTGCCCAGCTGACCTGGTGCCTTCTAAATATATGACACACGACCTGTGGTCTCTAAACTTAGCAGTCCTTTTCCGATTTAGGGTGGAATATTGCTATTTTCCTAGGGAAATATTTAGGAAACACGACAACCAGTAGAACAACAACAAAATATAGGCCAGCGATTAGAAAATGAATACCCTACCTGCAGGTTTAAGGCCCCTCTCTTGAGGGGTAAGTACATATAACCCCTCCATACACTCCTGAATGACACCAGTCTCGGCCTCCTGAAGCCAGTGTTTTAAACTAGTTGATGCTACATGATGGCAAAATCATCAAAGCCAGCTTAAAACATCTTTCTCTGCAAGTTCAGAGATGTTTTTTTCCTTGCTAATGAGGTAGACTAAATTAAGGGAGGGGGAAAAAAATACCCTGAGAAAAATGACATCATTTGGAACAACTAAACAAAACCAACAATTGCTTGATTTTCTACTCTATATACCTTATTACACTTCACAAAGTAATTAATCTTTATAACAAAGAAAACATAGTTCCCACTTTCCAGAATCCTGGACAAATTAAGAGCCATTACACTGACTTCCAGTCATTGCCGGAGACCAAAAGAAAGCAGGAAAATAAAAGTGAATAAAAAGTAGGATGAAACGCAGGAAAAGCTTTTAAAAAAAGAAAGGGCAGTAAGAATGAAAAAGAAGAGACAAGAAGAAAAAGTAGAAGAAAGGAGAAAAGAAAGAGGAGAAGGAGGAAGAGAAGGAAGAAAAGGAGGGAAAGTTGAGGGAGAGGAGGAAAAATAGGGATAAAAGAATAAAGAGTAGGGGGGAGGAAAAAGCTGGGGAAAGGAGAGAGGGAGAAAAAATGAGGTGGAAAAAGAAAAGGAGAAGAAGGAAGAGGAAGAGATAAGAGGTGGAGAAGAAAGGAGGAGGAAGAGGGAGAAGAAAAAAGTGGAGGAAGAGGAAAAGGAAAAGAAAGGAAAGGGAAAGAAAAGAAAAGGAAAAGGAGAAAATGAAAGGAAGGAGAGGAAAAGAAAGGAAGAAGAAGGAGAGGGCAAAGAAGGGAAGGAGCAGGAGGAAGCAGAGGAAGGGGGGAAGGAGAGGGAGAAGAAGGGAAGGAGCAGGAGGAAGCAGAGGAAGGGGGGAAGGAGAGGGAGAAGAAGGGAAGGAGCAGGAGGAAGCAGAGGAAGGGGGGAAGAAGGAGAGGGAGAAGAAGGGAAGGAGCAGGAGGAAATAGAGGAGGAAGAAGAGAGGGAATTGAAGAAAAATTGAGGGAAAAGAAGAAGAAAATCAGAAAAAGGAAGAAGAGGAGCAGGAAGAACTGAATTGAAGAGCTGATTAAAGAGAAGAGATAGGAAGTGCAGGAAAGACAGGAGGAAGAAAAAGAGGCGGAGAAAGGAAAAGGTAAAGAAAGGGAGGGAGAAAGAAGTGGAAGGAAGAAGAAGAGGAGGAGTAAAAGGAGAAGAAAGGGAGGAAGAAGAAGAAAAAAATGAGAAAAGGAATGAAGAGTATTCACTACGCTCTCTTGAACATCAAACCTGAACATTTGGGTCTTGGCCAGACGTGATTTCTAAGAACAGAGGGCAGGTGGCCTAGGTACACACTAACGAACCTAAATTAGACATCGATAGGGACAGGTTACTGCAGGTCATCTTAGGAGGTGGTAAGAAAGTTCTAAAACGGATTGTAGTGATGACTGTATAATTCTCTGAATAACTCTTAAGCCCTCTGAATCAGACACCGTATATGGAGGAGTCACGTGGCATGTGGATTTTAACTCCATACAGCTGCTATCAGAATAAATAAATAAATAAATAAATAAATAAATAAATAAATAAAGTAGCCCCTGTTGGACATGTGTGGCTCACATCTGTAATACTTGTACTCAGGAGGCTGAGATCTGATTATTATGGTTCAGAGCCAGCCCAGGCAGGACAGGCCATGAGACTCATGTTCGATGAACCAGCAAAAGGCAAGAAGTGAAGCTATAGCTCAAGAGGTAGACCAGCAGCCTGAAGGGGAAAAGTTCAGGGACAGCTCTTAGGCCCTGAGTTCAAGCCCAAGTACCACACATACACACACACACACGCACACACACACACACAGAGTCCAAACAAGAAGAAATACCCTGTGTAACTGAATATTCGCTCACTGGAAAGAGCAGTGGGGTGCAGGGAGTGGGGAGGAGGAGACTCTGGAACATGGCAGGTGGGCATGGCTAGGGACACAGGACCTCTCCTCTACTTAGGGTCAGGGGGAGCAATGGCTTCCAAAAACCAGTCACAGAAGGAATCAGGAGCGAGCCTGGGAAAGGAATGGGTAGACACTTTAGGAGCCCAGGAGGACTGTGGTGTTGGGAGATAGCTGGGAATCTGCCCAGCCAGAACAAGAGTGAGGGGATGGAGTAACACATGGTGAGAGACTCAGGCTGAACATGAAGGGGATCTCATCGGATAGTGACCTCTTTCTCTTCCTCTTTCTCCCCTCCTTCTCTCCCTCCTCCTCCCATCCCTCCCACTTCCCCTCCCCCACGCTCCCTCTCTCCCTCTGTTTCTCTCTGTCTTTGTCTGTCTGTCTGTCTGTCTGTCTGTCTCTCTCTCTCTCTCTCTCTCTCTCTCTGTTTCAGTGGCATGGAACTGAGACCTTTTCTGGTCTTTAATCAATACTGATTTTGATGAGAGCAAGCTGAATAAAGTGAGAAAATTTCAAAGTGAAGGACGATGGGACTTATGAGATGGAGGCAAAGGCCGCTCCCTCGGGCTCCTTCTTGAGATTTCTTCATCCTAAGTTTGCCCTGTAGGCCATGTTTGTCAGGGACTGGCACAAAACCTAGCAAGCATGAATAATCCAGGTGCAGGGGGCCAATGCTGAGCACATGGGAAGAAGAGAAAGTCCAGGAAACGATCCCTTCCTCATTTCTGCTTTTCCTGAATTCCAGTGGCCCAAGGGACAGTAGAAACACTTGTTGAACACAGTGAAGTTCCTAGTATCATAACCTCTAAACAAAAGCTCATCTCCAACAGCGATTGGGATTTCCTTTCCTTTCCTGTATCTTTCCTCATTTTTCCCATGGTATAGGTGTGCATTTGTATGTGAGTGAGTGAGTGAGTGAGTGAGTCTGTTGTGATGCTGGTATAGGGGATAGATCTGTAATAGCCAGTGTTATCCTAACAGCGGGGTCCAAAGAACCCTGAGTAGCAACACAGAACCAAAGTAGAGGTAAAATCTTATATGAGAAGAGCAAGTGAGAAGAGGCTTGAAGACCCAGCCAATGACAAGAACTTGGCAGGATCAAGGCTTCCGAGGTTCTAACAGGCAAGTGTGAATTGGCAGGGTGAGATCCTCTCAGACCCAGGGGTGTAATGGACGTACCACACAAGCTGTCATGGATGCTGACCACACTGGGTGTCCGCAAGGGCTGTGGAATAAGAATGGAACTTGCACCAGGAGAACTGGTGATTTTACACCTGTCATCCTAGCTACTCAGAAGGCTGAGACCCACAAAGTCATGGTTCAAAGCCAGCCCCAGCAGGAAACTCTGTGAGACTCTTACCCAAAAGCTGCAAGTGGAGGTGTAGCTCAAGTGGCAGAGTGCTAGTCTTGATGAAAAAGCTAAGAGACAGCACCCAAGCCCTGAGTTCAAGTCCCAGTATCAACACGAGAGAGAGGGAACAGAATTTGTCTCAGGGTGACCTATGTCCTTTGGTTCTAGAAAGGCAGACATGACCTGCAAGCTCCTGAGAAGTCCTAGACAATGTGTCTGTACCTTGATGAGCTTCCTTCAGGGAAATTAAAGCAGAAAGACAACTAGATTGAGAGAGAAAAGCCCAAAGACAGAGATAGAGAAAATATCAATGTATTGAGTGACTGTTGTATGCTATAGCATTGGCTTTCCAATGGGAGGAGACACGATCACTTACTTCTCAGCTGTCACGGGATTCATAGAAGGTAGATAACTATGAGTGCCTAGTGTACACACATGGATGCAAGCTGCAGCTCAGAAACTGGAGGTTCGTGTGCACTGCGTCAGGATTCAAGCCCTACCTGACAGCTTCCCTTGCCTCAAACCCCCTTATCTGAAGGTCTTCCTGACATCTGAGTTCCCCAGACCCTGCCAGGCTCCCAGAGATGTAGAGGACCCCACCCCCACCCCATACCAGAGAGACTGAAGTGAAGAAGCAGGCAGAATGGACTTCTCATCTCCAAATCTGTGATCCAAATAAACCTCACTTGGGTTTCAGCTCCCTAGCTTCGGGTGTTTCACCACCATTGCAGAATACAGATGAATGAATCTACCAGTTGGGGAACGAAAAGGAGGAGAGAGAACGATCTAACCTATAATGCAGTTATATTATCTGACACAAAAGAGGAATAAGTGCCAGACGCTCGTGCTCATGCCTGTCATCCTAACTACTCAGAAGGCTGAGATCTGGTTCAAAGCCAGCCCAGTCAGGTCAGTCCTTGAGACTCTAATCTCCAATAAACTACTCAGGAAAAGCCACAAGCTGGGCTGTAGCTCAAGTGGGAGACTACTAGCAAAAGAAGCTTAGGGACAGCCCCCAGGACCTGAGTTCAAGCCCCACGACTGGCAAAAATAAAAAATAAGTGTGTGGGGGGGAGAGTAAACCAAATCTGAGTGGAACATAATTTCCACATCATGGAAATAAAAAGCAAATTATAGAATTCAGAGTGAGGAGAGGGAAGGAAAGGAGACAGAGGCAAAGGGAGGAAGAAGGGAGGGTGGTTGAACTGGATGATGATAAGGGGCAGGCAGGAAGCTGAGAGCTGTTGGAGATAGTTGGGGAGCGAGCGAGGAGGCAGGCACCATGGATGGAATGTACAACACTTGAGTAATTTGCTTGATCTTCACACACACACAGCACATGTCCACTGTATGAATATTTTGATAATAATGACTGATGAGAAGTCCAGAATAGTGATTAATTAGAACGGCCCTGCTTCTGTCCTCCCTCTGATTACACGTCCCAGCCTTCATTAATAGTTATCAATGGAATTAGGATGAGAAACTCCATGCTGTTTGAATGTACCCTTGCGGGGGCTCTGTGTGAGGCCTGGTACCCCACACCAGGTACCTGGTATCTCAATGGTGGGAAACATGGGGAGGGGCCATACCAGAGTCAACAGAGAGCAAAGGAAGCCAGGACACACACCCATGTGGAATGACCCCCCGTGCCTCTCAGGACATAGCCATGCTGCAGTATACACAAATACACACACACACACACACACACACACACACACACACACACATATGCACACAAATAAATAAATAAATAAATACAGACAAAACCCCAACAAATGGATCCAAACACCACTGGCTCATGCCTGTAATCCAGGCTACGCAGATATCCAAAGACAGTAGTTCAAAGACAGCCTGGGTAGAAAAGTCCACAAGACTCTTATTCTAAAGCCAGATGTAGAGCTGTGGCTCATTTATGGTAGAACACTAGCCTTGAGTCAAACAACAACAAAGAAAGTTCAGGGACTGCACCCAGGTCCTGAGTTCAAGCCCTAATACTGTCACTGAAAAAAACAAAAAACATGCAAGAAGTTATCTTGGCATCTATTCTACACAAATGTACCTGCATATGCACACACACTCACACAAATCACTGACATGAATTTGCATGCATATGCATGGACACACACACATAAATGAACATGCTAGGTGAGCACTCTACCACTAGGCTACGATCCCAGCTCCCTCTACAGATGTATATATATATATATATATATATATATATATATATATACACATATATGTATACACACACACACACACACACACACACACATACATATACTAGTCCTGTGCTTGAACTGAGGGCCTGAGCACTGTCCTTAGACTTTCTCAAGGCTAGAGCTCTACCACTTGAGCCTCAGCACCACTTCTGGCTTTTTTCTATGTATGTGGTACCAAGGAATCAAACCTGAGTCTTCGTGCATGCTAGGCAAGCACTCTACCACTAGGCCAAAGTCCCAGCCCCCCATCTACCTATATTTTAACAATTCCTGATGTGCAGGTTCTAGTCTTTCACAATGTCAACCTCATGTGTTTCTTTCTGTAAAGGTTTCAAAAAGGTTTGGGTTGTCCTTGTTATTTTTTTTTACTCTCTTGAAGCTTTTGGGATTTGAACTTACAGCTTCCTGCTTGCTCTCCAGATGCTCTACCACTTGAGCCATGCCTCTAACATTTTTGCTACAGTTATTTGGGTAGGACGGTCTCATGTGGGATCCTCCTGCTTATATCTCTTGTATATCTGGATTACAGGTGAGAGCCACCTCATCCAGCCCTCAGAAAGCATCTTATGACCTTCAGGTCATATGACTGAAAACACACAGCAGGGAGTTGGCAGAACTGAGATTTGAACCCTGGTCTGTTTGACCTGGCAGACACAACCTCTCATGGGGACAGAAACTATCACTGATGACAAGACACCAGTCCAAAAGAGGATATATGCTCCTGGAGAGCCAGAGAGAGTTGACTGCCCAGGAAGAAAACGAAGGCCAACTGGAGACTGGCAGAATGGCTCTTCAGAGTGCTTCGTGGACTTGGGGGACAATAACTTGGTGACACATTGTAGTTCGCTGGCATATTCAGGACCTGGATATGCAAAGGCCACGAGGCAGGTCTACAGCAAGCTATTGACTTCTCTAAATCCAGTGGTGGAGCCTCTCCCTGGAGCCTCAGGGGAGGTACACATGACCAGATGAAGAAAGTTGTAACTGGGTGGTTTGTGTGGAGAAAGCCTGATGTGAGTGGAAAACTGATGATTCCTGGGTTTTCCATGTCCTGGGTCTATGTGAGTCTAGAGAGAAAGTAGTATCTGTTCTGAAATGTCCCTAATCTCTGTTAAACCCTGAGACCTGGAATCTGCCTCTTGCAAACAAAATGCCCATTGATCTGTGCACCCTAACTCGCTAAACTGACATGGATTCTCTGCCCATTAAAGGGGAGAGCTTGGAGCTTGGAGCTTCCTTCCTAGCTTGCTTGCTTGCTTGCTTGCTTCCTTCCTTCCTCCTTCCCTCCCTCCCTCCTTCTCTTCCATCCATCCATCCTTCCTTCCTTTTTCTTTCTTTCTTTCCCTCTTTCTCTTTCTTCCTGAGTTTGTTTGTCCTAGAATTTTTTCCTCACCTCTCTTAACTGTGTCTAGGTGTCTAGAGTAATTTATCCACAGGCACTCACACACACACACACACACACACACACACACGCATGCATGCATGCACACACACATGCACGCGCAGTCACGCACACTCACGCACCACTGTGGGATCTGCTGGACAGAACCAGCGCCATGAAGTATACACATGAGGAGTCTCACAGAGAGACTGAAGTATTTATGGCAAATAGCTTCCCTACCCCCAACCCAGTAGAGCTTCTAAGGGAAATGTAGTCTTTCTAAAAAAAAAACAAACAAACTACATCTTTAAATGCTTGTACAAAGGAGTTTCCACTTTACAAAGAAGTTTATGAATGCAATGTGTCTTAAAAAAATGGCACCCTTTTCAACCTCCTCACCCATCCCTCTCCTACATACCTCTTCCCTCTCTCTTCTGAATTTTGAGGGATATATGTTGGTTCTTGACTGCACGCTCCCCCTCTTCTCCTCTTCATTCCTCTAAACCTTTCCCTCTACCCCATTCCCACTCACTTACCAGATTCCTGGTGTTTCATTTTATTAAACTGACTTTGCCTTTCTAAGGCATGACACTATTTGAGACCTCCCCAGAATCTTCCATATTTTATTTAATACATTTGAATACACTTACATATTGTCTAACATATTTATTTACACATTTTGGGGTTTTGTTTGAGCTCAGGGCCTGGGCACTGTCCCTGTGCTTCTTGTACCCAATATTAGTGCTCTACAACTAGAGTCATAGCTCTGTTTCCAGCTCTTTTCTGAGTAGTTTATTGGAGGTAAGAGTCTTGTGGACTTGCCTACCCAGGCTGGCTTCAAACCTCAATCTTCAGATCTCAGCCTCCTGAGTAGCTCAGATAATTGGCATGACATCATAATCTAAATCTAGCTTGCGCATATGAAAGCACACATGCATCCTTTGTTTCTCTGAGCTTGATTTATTTCACTTCATATAATTTTTTCCAGGTCTTTCTGAGATAGAATCTTACCTTGTATTGCAGCCAAGAATCTTGGCCTGGGACAATGACGTACCTACAGGCTACACAGATGACGAACACTGTATTTTTTGGAGGACCAGATATCCCCAGGGCTCAGACCAGCAACTCTATCTCAGACACCCAATTCTCAGCATACTGTTATTATTCTTGGAGATTACACATGAAGTTGGAGAAATGTGGGGCCTATCTCCAAGGCCAACCTTGCTGCCTCAGGAGCTATTCAAGAACCTTCCAATCATCCCACGTTTGAGCTAGCTTTCATTCCTGGCAAGCATTAAGACCCTGACAAGGAAAGAAAAAAGCCAGGCGTTTGGTGGCTCACACCTGTAATCCTACTTAAAATGCTGAGATCTGAGGATGACAGTTCAAAGTCAGCCCGACCAGGAACAGCCCTGAGACACTTATCTCCAACCAATCACCCAAAAGCCAGAACTCAAGCTGTGGTTCAGGTGGGAGAGAGCCATAGCCTGGAGCAGAGAAGCTTAGGGACAGCATCTTGGCACTGAGTTCAAGTACTAGGACTGATACAAAGAAGAAAAATCTAGAAATGAAGGTATAGTGCAGGTGACAGAGCGCAAGCCTTGAGCACAAAAGCTCAACCACAGCATCAAGGGCTGAGTGCAAGTCCCAGGGCTGGCACAAAAAGAAGAGAAGGAGAAGAGGAAGAAGAGGAGGAGGAAGGAGGAAAACGAAGGAGAAGGAGGAGGAGGAGAGTGGAGGGGGGTTAATTATATTTATGAAACAGAAAGTTACAGGGTATGGATAGAATTGCTAGTTTGATCCTATCCAGTAGATGAAGGGGTAGCTTTTCTTAAGTTCTCAGGCCTGGAACTGTGTTTTTTCTTTATCTCTACACCAGATGACTTCATTTATACACTGGCTCATCCCAGTCACCTATTAGTTTTTGTTTCTTTTTTTTTCCTTCCTTCCTCCCTTCCTTCCTTCCCTCCTTCCTTCGTGCCTTCCTTCTTTTCTTCCTTTCTTTTTTGCCACAAGTACTCAACTTCATCACTCACTTTCAAGATCACACACTGTGTTTACCTAATCTTTCTCTGGCTACAAGAGTGAAAGCAGCAATATCCTGGGGTAGCAACATTGTGAGACACCAGGCATGGTTAGAGATGGCAGTGTTACAAGCACACACACACACACACACACACACACACACACACACACACACACACACAGCAGTGTAATTACATAGACCCACCCAGCTATGATGCTCACCTGCATCTCCACTCCTAGACCCACACGGCAAAATTCGCATGCAGGATTACTGACCAGGAAATGTATGATTTCAACGTAGCCCGACAAATAAAACTCCATACCATATGGCCCATTAGAAATATTCTCTCCTTCTCTGCACAGCTGGAGCGGGAACAGGAGGAGAGATCCTGGTTGGCAGTTATAAACTCTGATCACTGCTACGATGTCTCTGAAAGATGCCTGCATCTCGACAGGTAAATACACCAGAGATGAGGAGGTGAGACAGACATGTTCCTGTTTATTTTCAGTTGTGCCAGTGCAGGGGTTTGAACTTGGAGGCCTTGCACTCTTGGTTTGTCTTGTTTAAAGACTAGTGCTTTATGATTTAGGCCACACCTCCACTTCTAGTTATTTCTTGCTAAATTGTAGATTCACAGACTCACAGACTGCCCTGACCCAGGCTAGCTTCTACTATGATCTTCAGATTTCAGCCTCCGAGCAGCTACAACGACAAGCGGGAGCTACCAGCACTTGGCTTGTCATGGCTTTTTTGAAGTGCAATGACTTTTTCTTTCTTTTTTTTAATGAAATTGGTACTGGGACTTGAACTCACATGACTTTTTCTTTGCTCAAGGCTGATGCTCTACCTACCTCTTGAGCCACAGTTTTACTTCCATCTTTTTGCTGGTTCATTGGAGAAAAGAATCTCATGGACTTTTGTCTTCCCTCCTTCTTCTGCTTGTGATCCTCACATTTCAGCCTCCTGAACAGCCAGGTTTACAGGTGTGAGCTACAGTCCCCAGTTTGTCATCGCCTTTTTGAAGTACATTGACATCAGCTTACATAACATTTTCTTCCTTTTTAAAAGTACATCGTGCTGTGGAATTCTTTGGTCACTGTTGTGTGAGTAAGGATTGTATTTTTGCTCGCAATTACTGGCACAAGGGAAAAAGGTAGGTCAGACGGAAGGCAACATGGAAAGCACTTGCTCTACGCCACTGCCAATCACACTGGGGTTCCCAGGAGACCCCTCCTGTCACTAAGCATCCTCAATTATCTAGAGAAGCCAGGGCAGGGGGCCATGGGAGGCATGAGCAGAGCTGGGAATAGCTGAGAAGCAGGTTTTAAAATTTAGAATCTGTTTTAAGCCACGTGCTG
The DNA here is from genome assembly GCF_031878675.1 of Megascapheus bottae. Lineage (NCBI taxonomy): Eukaryota > Metazoa > Chordata > Mammalia > Rodentia > Geomyidae > Megascapheus > Megascapheus bottae. The sequence goes on from NC_143539.1 coordinate 10,938,348, forward strand.
GTGACTCATGCCTGTAATCCCAGCTACTCAGGATTGTGGTTCAAAGCCAGCCTGATCAGGAAGACCCAATGAGACTCATCATCTCCAATGAACTACCAAAAAGCTGGAAGAGGCACTGTGGCTCAAGTGGTAAAGCATAAGCCTTGAGCAAACGAGGCTCAGGGACAGCATGCAGGCCCTGAGTTCAAGCTTGAGGACTGTTGCTTGCGTGCGTGTGTATACGCGCGCACACACACATACACACAAACTGTTGCATTGGGTGCTAGTGGCTCAGGCCTGTAACCCTAGTTTCACAGGCTTTGGAGAGGCTGGTCCCTGTTTCTTTCCTCTGTCTGGGGATGTGTGTAATCATGGCTTTGAGGTGGATCCCTTCCTGTGGAGCCTCAGTCCGAGCAGACTGGTCCTAGTACAGGAAAGGCAAAGCCCAACCAGAGCCATTCTCTTTCCTTATTCCTAGCCCAGGTGAGATACAAGGCTTACCATGCCACACACTGAAGGAAGCCATCCATCATCCCCTGGCCTCCCCCAGAAGCCTGTTCTAACAGTAGTCCAGCCCTGCTTGGCCTGGAGCTGGCCTGGCCTGCCTGTGGCCTCCATCTGAAGTCACAATCCATGCATGGATTGAAAACAGGAGGAGCTGAGTACCTGGTGGCTTATGCCTGTCACCCTTGCCACTAGGAGACTGAGATATGAAGACTGAGATTCCAAGCCAGCCTGGACAGGAAAAGCCCATGAAACCGTTATCTCCGATTAACCAGCAAAAAGCCAGAAGTGGAGCTGTTGTTCAGGTAGTAAAGCACCAGCCTGGAGGGGAGCATGCTCAGACCCTGAGGTCAAGCTTAGTACTGGCACAAAAGAAAATATAAAGGAGCAGTAGCAAGCATTTCTTATAAGACAGGAAACGGCACTGAAAGTCTGGTCCTTCAGCAAGGTCTATACCATGCTACTCCATGCCCACTGTCATTTACCAACGGCAGCCAAGCTCATGTCCTTCCCCCCTCATTCTCCCTCTGCTGCCTGGTGACACATGTCATACATGAATGCCGGTCACACCAACCCCCCTAACACAGAGACATTCCCAGAGAGATTAAGTATGTAGACAATAGGCCAGTGTGTGGAAAAAGTGGAGAAATCTGAGATCACTTAGCTCTGAGTCACTGAATCCAATAGAGGCTTGCTATACCTAGGTAAAATGAGGCCAGAAGCTGGGAAATGATCCACCTACAATTATACAGCAAGGTAATGGGTACGGTCTGTCTTACTTCTATTTGGTTAATTCCAAAGTCCTCAGAGATTTATCTGGTGCTAAATATATGTTTGATTGATAGATAGATAGATAGATAGATAGATAGATAGATAGATAGATAGATAGATGGGTGGATGGGTGAATGAATGGTTGGATGGATAGGTAGATGGATGGATGGATGGATGGATGGATGGATGGATGGATGGATGGATATGAATGGATACACAGATGGAAGGATGGATGGATGGATGGATGGATGGATGGATGGATGAATATCAGTGGATAGACAGATGGAAGGGTGGATGGATAGATGGATGGTCGAGAATTGGGTGAATGCATGATAATTCGAAGCCTCCCTTTCTGTGTCTCTTCTGGATGGTCTGAAAAACCTGGAACCATGGCAGGGTGAGTGCCTGGCCAAGGGGTCCCCCTCTGCCTGTCTGGCCTGGGATCTTTCTGAACAGTTGGACTTTGCTTCTCTAAAAACCTCTTCTTGACATAGTAAGATATTAATTGAGCTCTTTTTAAATTTTTTTGTGTCTCTCCTGGCTTGAACTCAGGACCTGGGCACTGTCCCTTAGTTTTTTCCACTACAGCTCTACTTCCAGCTTTTTTTGTGGTTGAGATAAGAGGCTCATGAACTTGGCTGCTTGGGGCTGGCTATGAACTGCAAACCTCAAATCTCAGCCTCCTGCGTAGCTAGGATGACAGGTGAGAGCTACTGGGCACCCAGCTAATTTAGCTCTAGCTTCTCTGCCAAGAGGAGCAGAAAGCAGCCAGCCTAGAGCAGCCTCCTCCCAGGAGGTCACCAGGATATATTCATTCTCTCTCTCTCTCTCTCTCTCTCTCTCTCTCTCTCTCTCTCTCTCTCTCTCTCTCTCTCTCTCTCTCTCTCTCTCATTGAGGCAGGATGGTTTTTCTCCTCTCTCCTTGTTTCCCTGTCTCTGCTTCTATATCTTTCTCCCCTCTCTCTTTAAGGCAGGGTTCTTTCTCTCCTAACTTCCTGTCTGTCTTTCTTCATGTGTTTCTCTCTGTCTCTGCCTCTCTGTTTCTGTCCCTCTCTGTCTCTGTCTCTTCCCCCTCACAATCCCTCTCTTTTGAAGACAATCTTTTCCCTCCTCTTTCCCTGTTTGTTTCTCCCCCCCGTCTCTCTCTTTGTGTCTCTCTCTGTCTCTGTGTCTCTGTCTCTGTCTCTCTCTCTCCCTCCCTCCCTCCCTTCCTCCTTCACTCCCCCCCTCTCTCTCATTATCCCTCTGATACAGAGACTTTACTCTCTTCTCTTCCTGTCTCTGTCTCTCTCATCAGCCTCCACAATTCTGGTGCCTAATTGTTCAGCATTCAGAAGTGACTTAAGGCGCCTTCCATCCTTCACAAACAACCCAGCATGCAAGCAAGTGAAACTTCCCACACAGAAGAGCGCTGGAGCCCCCACGCGCTGCTGGGCTGCGTACATCTGCAGCCTCGGGGCTGTCTGCCTGGGACCAGAGTTCAGCTAAGAATTGAGCCCAGGATATAATTGTGCAGATGCCAGAAGCATCAGGACCCCACACGTAAACATGTTCACCCAGAGCTGCTTCTCAGAGTTAAGAAAGCCAAAACAAGTCCGGCATGCAGTGTAGAGATTAGTGCCATCATTCATCCAGAGACTTTCACCATTTACTTCTTGTATTTCTTACATTAATAGGTAACAATCTAAAAAGAAAAGTATCTGGGCACCCGTAGCCAACACCGTTCATCTTAACTACCCACTCAGGAGGCTAAGAGTGGGGATTGTGGTTCAAAGCCAGCCTGGTCAGGAAAGTCTGAGAGACTCTTATCTGCAATGAACCAGCAAAAAGCCAGAAGTGGAGGTGTGGTTCAAGTAGTAGAGCATTAGCCTTGAGAGAGGAGGAGGAGGAGGAGGAGGAGGAGGAGGAGGAGGAGGAGGAGGAGGAGGAGGAGGTGGTGGTAGTGAAGAAGTAGCAGCTCAGGGACAGGGTTTAGACCCAGAGTTCAAGCTTTAGGAACAGCACAAGAGAGGGGGGCAGAGGGGGAGAGAGAGGGGGAGGGAGAGGGAGAGCGAGAAAAGGAAAGGAAGAAAGAAAAGGGAAGTGATAAGAAAGAAAGAAAGAAAGAAAGAAAGAAAGAAAGAAAGAAAGAAAGAAAGAGAGAAAAACGGAGGGACTCCGGAGGGAGGGAGGGAGGGAGAAAACAATAATTCATGGGTCAAATTCATCTTGTTGCCTGTCTTTATAAATAAAGGTTTTCCTTTTCTTTTCCTTTCTTTTCCTGGAGAGTATCAGGATTTCACATTCTTTTTTTTTTTTTTTTGCCAGTCCTGGGCTTGAGCTCAGGGCCTGAGCACTGTCCTTGGACTTTCTCAAGGCTAGAGCTCTACCACTTGAGCCTCAGCACCACTTCCAGCTTTTTTGTATGTATGTGATACCAAGGAATCGAACCCGGGTCTTCGCTCATGTTAGGCAAGCACTTTAACCACTAGGCCAAACTCCCGGCCGAGGATCTCACATTCTTATTTGGCTTAATTGCTCAGCCAGTGCTCTACTACTTGAACCATACCTCTAGCTGGGCATTTTGCTGGTTAGTTAGAGAGGTTAGCTTCTCCGATTTTGCTGCTCGGGCTGAGCTTTGAACTGGAATCCTCTGGATCTCAGCCTTCTGGGTAGCTAGGATTTGTTTACAGGTGTACGCCACCAGTGCCTGGGGAGCACAATTGTTTGCTACAGGACATTCTTTTAAACACGGATTCTTTTCTCTGACCCTTGCGTGAATTTTCAGTGACGAGAAGAACAGGTGATATGTCTCTCTGTAAGTACAGTAATAAGTAGAGGATGATTCCTTTTTGTACATGGCTGAGAATGCGCTGCATGCTTATCACTGAGTGGTGGTATTTTAAATTATTATACTTTCCATTCCTGCATCTTCTAAATATGTAAGCTGAGTAATAATCATTTTATAGAGAAAGAAAGAAAAAAAGAAAGAGAGAGAGGGAGGGAGGGAGGGAGGGAGAAGGGAAGGGAAGGGAAGGGAAGGGAAGGGAAGGGAAGGGAAGGGAAGGAAAGGAGAGGAAGGAAAGGAAAGGAAAGGAAAGGAAAGGAAAGGAAAGGAAAGGAAAGGAAAGGAAAGGAAGGGAAGGGAAGGGAAGGGAAGGGAAGGGAAGGGAAGGGAAAGGAAAGGAAAGGAAAGGAAAGGGAGGAAGGAAGGAGGGAAGAAAGGAGAAAGAAAGAAAGAAAGAAAGAAAGAAAGAAAGAAAGAAAGAAAGAAGAGATCCTTGAACCACACTATCAAGAAAGGCAGTAAATGTCCCTCTTGGATGAGCCACAAAGGAAGATTCTGAAGGTCAATCCCAAGGTCATTTCTGAGAGTCAGGCACAGCCTGGAATGGACAGGAGTCAGACCAAGGCCCCTCCCTCTCTGCTAACATCAGAACGTCATCCAGACCCTTTTTCTGAAGGATAGCTTTTGTTTTCCATGGCAAATTACTAAAGAGGGGAAAGAAAGCCCCAAACACCTAGTATAATAACAAATGAAAGAAAACTCTTTTGGCAATAAGAAGACGCATATATGTGCAAAGACACACCACTGCCCACTTTTCACATGACACTCTATGTCTTGGAAATGTTCCAAAATACCTCTTCGGGTGATTGGAGCCACCCAAGAAGATCCAAACCCACAGATTTCAGCCGCTGAGGTGAGCATACCTGCACTACAAGGGGCATAAGCAAAGGCCCTCTGGTGGGCACATGGGCTCAAATGCCTTTAGATTGAAGGGCAAACAAGTGCAAGAAGTCTCCTGAATTGTCTGCAAGGCAATGATCACTGGAGCAGCCACCAAAATCCCGCAGAGAGTGTCCATAAAGTGAAGAGAACCAGTCCTTGGAGGCCTGACCTACACCCAAGGCACCAACTAAAAAATGGAAGGCATGGACTCATTACCAGTGGCTCATGCCTGTCTTCCTAGCTACTCAGGAGGCTGAGATTTTGAGGATGGTAGTTAAAAGCCTGCCAGGGCAGGAAAGTTCATCAGACTCTTATCTCTAAATAAGCACCAAATAAACTAGAAATGGAGTTGTGGCTCAAGTGGGAGAATGATGATCTTGAGTGAAAAAGCTTAGGGACAGTGCCCAGGCCCTGAAACCAAGCCCTAGGACCAGCACAAAAACAGAAACAAAGAAACAAACCATCAGCCAAACACTGTCTCATCCTAGCTACTCGGGAGGCTAAGATCTGAGGATCACAGTTCAAAGCCAAACCAGGGCAAGAAAGTCCATGAGACTCTTATCCCCATTCAAGCACCTACAAGGCCAGAAGGTGGGACTGAGGTTCAAGTAGTAGAGTACTATTCTTGAATGAAAACATTCAGGGGTAGCAGCGAGGTCCTGAGTTCAAGTCCCAGGACTTCTCCAGATGGATACATGCCCTCACAACACAAATAATAATAATATTTTTATATTACATCTCTACGTAACCAAGACAGCACCCAGTTCTCTGGAAGCAGGGGGAGGTATGAAAGCCAAGCCCACCCACGATTCACTTCCTCACGCCCCCATCTGGGTGAGAGGAAGCTGGCCCCCTCCCCGTGTGGCACAGTAGGCAACCCCGCCAAGGAATCAGCTTGTGCTGTGTCTCACACTTGTCTTAGACACATGCCACATGTCACACCAAAACCCCAAGGCTCACAGCAACCAAGAGAAGGGTCCCCTGCCACTCCCCCAAGAAGCTAAGCCCTGGACAGTTTTCACTTTGTAGGCGAAAGAAAGAAAGAAAGAAAGAAAGAAAGAAAGAAAGAAAGAAAGAAAGAAAGAAAGAAAGAAAGAAAGAAAGAAAAGAAAAGAAAGAAAGGCAAGAAAATACACACACAAAAAGACCAAAAAAAAAAAAAAGCAAATTTTACCTGCACTGCTCCTGGTTTGTTGATCTGCTGGCCACATCCCCCCAGGACACTGAGAATGGTGTTGAGCAGGGACCCTGCCATGTTTGGAAGATACAAAACAGACAGGAGGTGGGACGCCTCTGTTTTTCTCTGCCCTGTTGGACACGGAACCAAGCCATGGAGTTCTAGATCTGACCTCTCCATGATATTTAGAGGCACAGTTTATATTCTGCTCAGGAGGCTGAGACCTGAGGATCATAGTTAAAGGCCATCCCAAGCAGGGACATTCCCTAAGTCTCCTATCATCTTAGGTTAACCACCCAAAAGGCTGGAAGTGGAGCTGTGGCTGAAGTTGGTAGAGCACTAGCCGTGAGCACAAAAGCTCAGAGATTGGCCGGGAGTTTGGCCTAGTGGTTGAGTGCTTGCCTAGCATGCACGAAGACCCGGGTTTGATTCCTCGGTACCACATACATAGAAAAAAGCCAGAAATGGTGCTGAGGCTCAAGTGGTAGAGCTCTAGCCTTGAGAAAGTCCAAGGACAGTGCTCAGGCCCTGAGCTCAAGCCCAGGATTGGCAAAAAAAAAAAAAAAAAAAAAGCTCAGAGATATTGCCCAGACCCCGAGTTCAAGCCCCAAGACCAGCCTAACCCATCCCCAATCACCGCCACCAAAGAAAAGAACAAATGGAAAGATCACCCTTCTCTTGAAAGAGAAAACATAAGCCAGATGCTGGTGGCTTTCTCCTGTCATCCTGACTACTCAGGAGGCTGTGATCTGCAGATCAAAGTTCAAAGCCAGCCCAGGGAATACAAATCCAAGAGATTCTTATCTCCAATTAGCCAGCAAAGGACTGGAACTGAAGGTGTGGCTGTAGTGGTAGAGCTCCAGCCTTGAAGAACAACAACCAAAAAAAAGCTCAGCAAGGGTGTGAGGACTTGAGTTCAACCCCAACCCCCAGTATGGCATCAATAAAAGAAAAAAGAAAAGGAAGGTGGAAAGGAGAGGAGGGGAGGGCGGGGGAGAGGAGGAGAGAGGTGAGGAGAGGCAGATCTTCCTCTAGATTCACTGGAAAAAGCCAGGCAAAGGGAAGCTTGTGCTTTACCTCCTTGGGTCTCCAAATCCAGCCCCCCCCCCCCTTACCTCCCACTTGGCCCAGGTGCCCCACAGCCCAAGGAAATCATCCCAGCGCCCAGCCTGAGTCCTTCTCCCGAGTTCCTCTGGGGGGAATGGGCAGCTCTCAGAGATGGGCTTTCCAGATGGTGCTGGGCTGTGTCAGTGCCAAACTCCACAGCTTAAGTAAATGTTGCCTTCATCCAGTCCTGCCAGGAAAAGGCAAGGGGGACCCTCGCTCCTCCCCGCCGCCATGCTGCTGGCTTTCTAGGCGCTCAGAGGCCCTGCCACCTGCGTGCTCGTTCCCTGCCTGCTGCCCCCCGTGCTCGCTTGCCATCTCAGGCCATGCCAACGTTCTCTCTCCTGGAGGGCAGCAGCCACTTCCAGAAAGTACACAGACTACGGATGCCCAGAGAGAGGAGCAAGAGACACGGAGAAGGCAGCACATGGACCTGAGGGTCGCAGATGGCAAAGGTTCCAGTGCAGTCATGAGGAACATGGTTGAGGCCGCACAGACCCAATCTCCTGCGCTCTGCAGGGGTTTCCCCATGTTTCCTGGCCTCTACCCAAAAGATTCCCAGACTGGACATGGTGAAGACACTATGACACCCAGGTCCACTGCTGCTGTAGACACAATGGCTAGGGTACAGAAGCAACCCAGGTGCTCTACAGTGGATGAGTGGACTGAGAAAATGTGACAGACAGACAGACAGACAGGGATGATTGGTAGATGATGCACAGATACAGTGGAATGTTACTCATCCATCAGAAAGAAAATTATATCATTTGCAGGGAAATGGATGGACTTGGAAAAAGTTATGTGAAGTAAGTCAGGCGTCTTCTCTCATTTTGTGGAAGTTAGATCGAAATGATAGCTATAGGTAAACGTGTCTAGAAACATATGTATCTCAACAAAATGTACTGACTAAAGCAGAGTGTGTGCAGGGAAGGATTCCAGTGGTGTAACCCCTTTGAACAGCTAACTGACAGTGTAACCAAAGGAATTCCAAGAAGCTGGACCTTGAGCAGTCTGGAACGGCATGAGGTCAAGAGGAGGACAGACAAATGGAGAGAAGAAGGGCCGATAAATGCAGTTATCATCTTCAATGGACATATGTGAACCTGGAACCAGGCAGTTTGCAGAGAGGGGAGGGGTTGGGTGAAATGGGGGTGAATGTGGAAGAGACGACATTGCTGAAGGTTGCATGAACGGATATGTTGAATGGAAACCTCGTTGTAAAATGACAAAGGATAATAAGTTTGCAAATATACCCCAACACCGCTGTATGGATTCAATGTGATCACTTCATTCAGAGTTATCGGCTTAATCGGGTGCCACTGGTTCCCTGCCTGTAATCCTAGCTACTCAGGAGGCTGAGATCTAAGGATCTCAGTTTGAAAACAGCCTGGGCAGGAAAGTCTGTGAGACTTTTCTCTCTAATTAACTACCCATTAATACAGAAGTGGTGCTGTGGCTTAAGTGGTAGAGCACTAGCCTTGAGCAAAAGAAAGCTCAGGGACGGTGCCCAGGCCCTGAGTTCAAGGCCCAGGATACACCAAACAAACGTTCTGTTCTCAGGCTCGGTAAGCTCCTGAGTGCCTGTTGCTTCTGACACACTGGGGACCTGTGCTCTCCATCTCTAGATCCCTAAGTATCTGGGGGTACCTGAAGGCCAGGAAACAGGATTTATTAAAGTTGGCTTTTAAACCCCCTCAAGCCCAGGGGTCCTACCCAGAACCGAGGGCAGCGCTCCTTCTCTCTTCCTCCTTGGGGTAAACAAGGTGCAAGGCTCAGAAGGCTAGTCACGGTGGGCTGGAGAGGTCACAAAGCCCCACAAATGGAAATCTTCACGCCCCTGGCAGCCAGTACCCTCTGTGCACTCCCAGTACCAAGAGCACAGTGGGCCCATACTAACCTGAACGTGCGGTAAGCTAGTAAGTCAAGTTCTCAAGTCCTTGATACCTGCTTATAGCCAAATCACCAAGCATTAAAGCAAGCTGCCAACGCCAGGACTGGGAGATTTCCAACAACCCCAAGTCTAAACTCCAATACCCAGTGCCTCAGAAGAGGTCTTGGAAATCTAAAGAGCCATAAAGGGGCTTTTACTTCCAGGGGATTTGTGTGCTTGTTTGTGGGGTAGTCCTGAACTCCAGGCCTGGGTGCTATTGCTTAACTTTTTGCACTCAAGGCTGGGTGTTCTACCACTTGAGCCATGCCTCTACTTCCTGGCTTTTTGGTGAGTGTCACAGACTTTCCTGCCCAGGGTTGGCTGGCTTTAAACCAGGATCCTTAGATCTCAGCTTTCTGAGTAGCGAGGATGACACGTGTGAGTCACCAATGCTGATAAAGTTTCTGCCTTTCTGCGATGCTGTGGGGCCGATGGCATTGAGCTCCTTTGGGGAACTAGGGCTTGTAAATCACAAGGCAAAGTTTAGGAAAGACAGAAAGCAAAGCCAAAAGCCCCCCCCCAAAAAAGGGAAGAAAAAAGAACCCCAAACACACAAAATAAATAAATAAAGGGTTGGGTCCTGGTGGCTTACCTTACCTACTCAGGAGGCTAAGATCTGAGGATTGTGGCTCAAAGCCAGCCTAGGGACGGAAAATAAATGAGACTCCTCTCCAACTAATCACCAGAAAATGGGAAGTGGAGCTGTGGTCAAGTGGTAGCACACTAGTCTTGAGCGGTAAAAGCTCAGGGACAGTATCTAGAGACCCTGAGTTCAAGCCTCAGGACCCCTTCCCCCCCCAAAAAAAAGAAAAGAAAATCAAACAAATAAATAAAAACCCGAACAATAACAGCAATGCCAGAGTGACACTGTTCCAGGAGTGCACTGGACAATAAAAGTCCAGTACTGTCCCTCCCTACTCACTCTGATGGCCCCAAGGAACAGGGAGAGAGACCCAAGAGAGGCCCCCAGGACCTCTGTGCTGTGTCCCCTCTGGCATTCCCTAGAAGTTGCCAGGAAATCCATCCAGAAGGGTGCCACTTCTATCTCAATACAGAGAAAGGGCCTTTGGCCAGTGTCTGGGCAGAGCTTCAGCGCGTACACACACACACACACACACCTCTCTCTCTCTCTCTCTCTCTCCTCTCTCTCTCTCTCTCTCTCTCTCTCTCTCTCTCTCTCTCTCTCTCTCTCTCTCTCTCTCTCTCTCTCTCTCGTACGCCAGGTCTCTATAAATCTCTACAAACACAAGCGACCGCCTGTACATGCTCCCACGGCAGGGACCGAAGGGCCGCATATGGTGTTTGGCATTCACAGCTGAGCTTTAAAAAAAAAAAAAAAAAAGTAAGTGCAGCTTTCAATGTCACTGAATCAGATTCCAAATCAAGAAGTATGAAGGGAGGCTTAGAACCAGGATGCAAAAAGATAAAAACATTAAGGAAAAAAAAAATAATAAAGGAAGGCCGAATGGGGAGAAGGGTGCCTTTGAGGAGAAATTTCATTTGATAAGAAATTCCAGACTTTCTTTTCCTTTCGAAATCTAAATAATGCTTCCTGTTTGTGATCCTCAGATTTACTCATTTCAAGTTGCTAATTAGCATCCAATAATGACTTTTCAAAAATAACAAACGAACCGGATGCTGGCAGTTCATGCCCACAATCCACGCTACTTAGGACTGAGATCTGAGGATTGTGGTTCAAAGCCAGCCCTGGACAGAAAAGTTTATGGGACTCTTATCTCCAATTAACTACCAAAAAGCCTAAAGTGAGGTGTGGCTCAAGTGGTAGTATGCTAGCCTTGAGAATAAAGAATTGTGGATGGTGCTCGGGCCCTGAGTTCAAGATCCAATACTGGCCCTAAAAAGGATAAGACAGGATAGGACAATAGAATAGCTACAATAAAATAATAAAAACGGACAAAGAGAATAGAAGAGATCTAATAAAATAAAAAAAAATGGAAATACCTATGTAAGACTCACTCCCATATTTAGATTGGGTTACAACTATTTAAGTCAATTTCTAAATGGGGCGACTGATTTACAAAGGGATTTGTCATCACGATGCCTGGGGAGAGGGGAGAGAAGGGGAGGGGGTCTGGGCTGTCCCTTGAGTCCTTCTCATTCCCCATCTGAAGGTGGCAGGAAAAGAAGGGAGCGCGGCAGCTTGCATGTGCCTTTTCCTCGACTGGCCTGGAAAGTTTTACTTTCCGTTTCCGGAGCTGATGAGGGACCCCTTCTTAACTCTTCAGGCTGCAGCCAGCGCCCTGTGGCTCAAGCCCATCCCTGAGCTCCAGTATAAAAGTTTGGCTTCTGCAGCACCAAAAGCAGCTGGGCCAAGCAACCAGCGAATGATAATGACCTCAGAAATCTGCTGTTCGCTCGGCAACAATAGGGTGCTCAGTCTACCGGAAAATTGTGTTCATCAGCTAACTACGCTCAGTTACTAATTGACAGTGCCAAATATTTTTTAAGAACAATTGCAATGCACAAGCAGGGAGGGGGGGAAATGAAGATCTTAATCCTCCGACTTAAATTTTTTTTTCTTTCTTTTTATGTTTCCTTCATCACCATCCCCCCCCCCCCACACACACACCCCTTTGGGGAAGCTTGGATTTGTTTGTGTCAAGTACACATTGGTAATCATGAAAGAGGAGGAAAAAAACAAAAAACAAAAACAAAAAAGAGGAGGCCATATGAGAAGATACACACACACAGAAAAATAATAAAATGAAATAAAGAGGTAGAGAAGAAAGCGAATCTATCATATCATTCTCTACCCCATATATATGCAAGAATCTGCCTGATAAAGGCCTTTGAGGGCCTCTGGTCAATAGACAAACACAGGCGAGGGAGACTCACTATTGGAGGAATTCAACTTAGGCAACAATACACTTCCTGCCAGGCTTTTTAGCCCAGCTGATCAAATACAGCTTGTCCATCTGAAAATATTACAGCAGAAATCGTAGGGGTTAACGATATTTTCATCTGCGCCTCTCTCCCTGGCTTTTTTTTTTTTTTTGCATTGATCTTACAACTTGGCCGACTTTATTTAATGAACAGAGAGGGTCAATGCATTCAATTACGCGCTTCCCACCAGCAACACTTTAATTATCCCCACTCCAAAATGATGGGGGTGGGGGTGGGGTGAAGGAAGAGGAATTGGGAAGGTAACTGCCCTGTTGGATATAATAAATAGTATCATTTCTTAGTACATTAAGTTTTAATTAATCGAAGCGTGATTTCAAAAGTCAAAAAGAAAAAAAAAAAAGGATCGGGAAGAAACAGAACTTTGGTGATTTTCAAGAATAAAGTCAGGATCTGAAGCCAGCTATAGAGGAGATTTTTAATTTGGGGGGAAGAGGGCAGTGGTACGGAAAGGAAGCAAAGATAATAGCAAGAGCTTTATGTGCAAGGCAGATGAAGAGAGATTCAAACAGCTACTGACTCTCGAAGAGAAAAGTAAAATCATCAACTGCTGTTTTCCAAATCATTTTCTTCTCTCTCTTGGCTTTGGGTCGTGGAGGCAGAGGTAATATCTTCCCTAATAGCTTGAGGCACACAAACAAACAACAACAAAACACTCACAACAAAACAAAGGGGCGACCCGGGTGAGGAATTTTGTCCCTCTGCTGTTGCAAAATAACGACCTCTTCATTTGTCAAAGGGCCTGGTTTTCGCCACCGTTCATCTTTAAGCTAAGTTCTCAGCAGTTTGGAGTGCCAGAGAACAAACACATTTTCTGGTTCACTGGAAGCAGTTTTTGCATGTTCACTGATTCAAACATTCTTTTACTCCCATAACAAACAGCTGCATCTCACATTAGCCTAGCCAGTGACGGTCGCCCATCTTGGCAATAAGTGTGATTGCAAACTTGACTCTCTCTCTCTCTCTCTCTCTCTCTCTCTCTCTTTCTCTCTCTCTCTCCGCCTTTCTGTGTCTGTGCAAGACGGTTTTAAACAGTCGCGCTCGATCCGTTCTCAATCGTCTCTTGCAAAGAATTACATCAGATAACAAAGGACTTTTCTGCCACTCATTGTAAGCCTTCTTCTAGAGAGGCTCTGGTTTAAAAGGGCTTTTTTCCCCCTTTTTTCTTTTTTATGATGAATTCAGAATTACTATCATGTTAAGAGCAGCGTTTTAGAAAGAAGAATTCACTGGTTAAGATCTGAAAAAAAAATAGTTTCTCAGGCCCTACTGACCCAGTTTCCAACAACAACAACAACCAAAAAAAAAAAAAAAAGAATTGAGTAATGCAAATTAAGTTTTGTGACATTGTTATGAAGTCTGAGAAATTTGTAAAACCTAAGTGCTTCTTTCTTTACTTAAAGGCTTAAAAAAAAAATCCTCCCCATCTCCTTCACCTTGCAGGCTTCTTTCTAACAAGTAATCACAAAAAATACCTCTTATGCCAAGATTTTTATTTAAATGCTTATTTTAATCACACTTTTTATACAAGTAAGGCTAGTTAAAGAATAAAAGAGGAAAAAAAACTAGACTTTTACTTGAGAACTCTAAGGCTCAAGAAAAACCGAATGCCCTAAACAAATATGAACTAGATATTGCTATATGATCCATTTTCCTCCTTAAGTCAGATAATTATGAAGGAGTCTAATTCGAATATGAAAAAACCAATACAAAGAAGTCAACTGAAATGAAAGAAATCAGTATTCAAAATCAATTGTCAACTCCTCCAGTGAGGTAGAAGAAGAAACGAAGAAACTTAAGGACAATTTTCTTTTTGACTTCAGAGACACCAGTTGGGTATTTTGGTGGGTTTCTTTTTTTTTTTTTTTTTTTTTGTAATAAGATATTTCAAGACAGAAAAGCAGTAAGGAAAGCAACTGAATTGTACAAGGCTATCAGTTGGCCAGAAGGTGAGAAAATCACGGTAAACACATTAATGAAGCTGAACATTTGGTGTCAGAATGATTCTATTCAGGCCTCCTTGTTTTAGTAAGGTCTGGGAGGGGGGGGAAATCTGTTCGTGTTAACTCCATGTCAGTCAAAAAAACTTAGAAGAGCCAGTCCCCTCTCTGCTTTCTGTCCCTGAAATGTCACCAATCCTAGAACAGATGAGACCTCCCCACCCCAACTAGGGAAAAAGGGAAGGGGGGGGGAAAGTCCTGGATGCTAGGCAGTAACTCTGTCACTAGTTGCTCTGGCATAGGAAATTAGACTCTGCCCCCATAGCTGAATCCGGTGCTATGAAGTACCCCTGTTTGGTGATTCTCCCATGCCTGGCTCTAGACTTTTTTTTTCTGTCTTCCCAGTAATAAATCGCAAGCAAATGTCGGAGTCCACAAGTAGACAAGTAAGTTTCATGGGTATTTAAGCAGTATCGCTAAGTGCTATTGTAATCTCTACAATGTGGAGCTCAGATTTATGTCTTAACTATTCTTCACTGGTTTGTAATAAGCCATACCACACACACACACACACACACACACACACACACACACACACACAATTTTTAAAGGCTAATTTTTGTCCTAAGGAGGCTGAATCGTGACAATTCACCACCAAACAGAAGTGGCATCTATTTAATAATCGTGGCAATGAATTAACCTCTCAGATTGAAATATTCATAGAAACTGAGAACACAGGAGGAAGAAAAAAATGGGGGGAAAAATGAAGACAAGAAGGGGAGGGGGAAAAAGAAACTTTTAAAAAAATGACCCTCAGTGTGCTGCCACAGTGGGCAATGCAGAGCCTCGAGGTGTCTCAAACTGTCTTTCATTTTCCAGACTTAATGGCTGATTGCAGAAATCGATGTTGCCATTAGTAACAGCGTATTTGTTACGGCGTGATTTCCTCTGTTGTTAGGCAGTAGAATGATTACAGTATTAGTAAAGTCCTTTCTTTAAAAAGGGCTAGAGATATAACTTTCAATTTGCTATCCATTTAGCAAAGGGACTTGGTGGGGTGGAGGGGGGGAGACTCAGGAATGAAGGCAACCTTTTACCTGCTGTTAGGTGGTGATTTAAATTCTGTTGTCTTAGTCTTGTGTGTGTGTGTGTGTGTGTGTGTGTGTGCGCGCGCGCGCGAGTGCACAATTTTTGTCTCTCCCAAACAGGGCCAGGAAGCTTCAGCATTTCACAGACATTTTGATGACAGATTGTCCTGCTTTTCCTATTTATTTTAGAACCCGTAACGCTGCATCACACACACACACACACACACACACACACACACACCCTTTGTAATACGGTACGACTTAAAGACATGCAGTTACCACATCTGGACTTCAAACCTCCTCTGTGCTTTGGCTACAGGGTGTGAAGAAAGTCACATGTGGGCAGGTCAGGTCAGGGGTACCTAAGAGCCATTTAGAATCTCCTAACAGTGGAACAGCAGAGAGGGGGCCAGGGGGTGGGGGATCAGGGAGACTAAGAAGAGAGGTTTGGTTTGGAGATGAAGGACCTCTCCAGTGCAAGACTGGGGGGGGGGTCCCCAAGAAGACAGGGAAGGGAGGGGGAGTGGAGGCAAGGGTGTGAACTTCCAAAGTCCCTCCTAAAGAGGGTGCTCCTGGGGTGCATGAGATGATGGAGATTATGGTTATTGAAGGTTGGCCATCTTCACACACACACACACACACACACACACACACACACACACAGGTCAGCTGGATCATCCTGGTAACCATGCCCCTTGCAACCCAGCCCTTGGTGCAGTACAGAACCAGACAGGCCTGGGCCTGGGAGGCCCGCGCCTCCCTCTGTCTGCTCCTCCCAGAACTTTGCACCTACCTGAAGATGAGGGCGAGGAGGGCAGCGGGCTGTCTTCCTGCGCACTGCCCGTCTGGGAGAGGCCTCCCCCGACCCCACTCTCCTCGGTGACATTGGAGGAGCCCGGCGTGGTGGATCGGCTCACCGACTGCGACTCTTGGTCACTCCCGGAGCCTCGACGCTCATCCAGGCCGGCCGCGTGCAAGCCACCGCCGCCACCACCACCGCCACCGCCACCACCACCACCGTCGTCCTCGCTCTTGCGATCTCGCTTGTGGACTCGGGAATGGACAACCACCTGGTGGTAAGTGCGGAACACGCGCCCGCAGTCCGGGCATTCCGTGGGCTTCTCCTTCATGTTCCCGGCCCCCTGGAGGGTATAGTCGAGGGTCTGGTTCAACCCGTGCGCCACGAAGTCCCGGCCGCCTTCCAGAGGGTCCAGTTTGCCGGGCAGGTCTCGAGGATGGCCCACCTTGGCGCCGTGGACCACCAGATCGGCGGGCACTTTCTGCTTGGAGCCATCGGCTGCCAGCAACACGTACTCCCGCTTCTCCTTGTCGAACACGACGCCCGCGCTCGCCAGGGCGTCTTCGTGGTGGCGCGACAGCTGCGGCTCCTTGGACAAGAAGCCCCGCTCGGCGGCCATGCCCCGGGCCATCAGTTGCCAGGCCTGGTAACTGTGCACCGGGTCCATCTCCGCGGCTTTGGCGGCCGCCTGCAACCTCTCGATGCAGCTGGACTTGAGGGGTGGCACGAGGTTGAGGCAGCCCAGCAGGGCGTGCTTGTCCCCTTCGGGGACCCCGCCGGCGGCGTGGGCCAGGCTGGAGATGGGGGACAGGAGCTTCCCCAGCACTTCCTTCTCCTTCGTGGTGGGGTGATCGCCCTTGCCGTAGAACTGGCCCGGCTCGCCCAGGCCGGCTTTGTCCGGGGCCAGGAACCCACCGCCCTGCAGGCACGACAGGTACCGGGAGTACAGGTTGGCCTGCGTATCCGGGGCGACGCCGGCCAGACCCACGGGCACCTCGGGCTCGCCGGCCGCCTTGTTCTTCACGGAGAGCTTGTTGAGGTGCACCTTCATGTGGTTCTTGAGGAACCAGGGCTCCTTGAAGCGGCGGCCACAGATCTGGCAGCAGTGCTCGAAGGAGTCCTTGTGCTTGCGCATGTGGCCCTTGAGGAACCAGGCCTGGCTGAACACCTGGCCGCACACCTCGCAGCGGAACTCGTTGGCAGCCTGATCGCCGGGGCCGCCGCTGCCACCGCCACCACCACCCCCGGGGCCCTGGCCCTGGGCCGACTCGGCGGTGATGTGCGCCTTCTCCACGTGGCTGATGAGCTCCTCCTCCTGCGACGCGGCGAAGTCGCACAGCGTGCACTTGTAGGGTTTGTGCAGGATGCGGATGTGGCGGTCCAGCTCCTCGCGCTTCTTGAACTTGCCCTTGCAGAAGGTGCAGCGGAAGCCGGCCGCCGGGGCCGCCGCGTCCTCGGGAGGGCCGCCGCCGGCGGGCTTGGGCGAGGGCGCCACCACCGGGTGCGCCGCGTCCGGCACGCTGGGTGGAGCCAGGCCGCAGGCCGCCAGCGCGGGAGGCTGCGCGTGCGCCCCGGGCGCGGGCTTGAGATCCGGGCGCGGCTGGGCCAGGCCGCCCTTCATCTGCTTGTCCCGCAGGATGGCCCTCTCCTCCAGCTCGTGCAGCAGCCGGTTCTCCTCCCGCACGCGCCCCCGCCCCTTGCCCAGGTTGCCCAGCTTGTGGGTCCGCAGGTGGATCTTGAGGTTGCCCTTCTGGGCCGCCCGGTGGTCGCAGTAGGGACATTTGAAGGGCTTCTCGCCGGTGTGCGTGCGCATGTGCAGGGAGAGGATGCTGTTGAAGCGGAAGCGCTTGCCGCACAGCGGGCAGGGGTACTTGCGGTTCTTGCGGGCGTCGTCCTCGATGTCGCTCATCTGGGACATGATGCCCAGGTTCTGCCCGTTGAGGAACTGCTGCAGGTCCACCCTGCCGTTGAGGCCGCTGTCCACCTCGCGGCCCAGCTGGTTGGCCAGCAGGGCCATCTGGCTGCCCATGGGCTGAGCGGCGCTCAGGGGCAGGTGGCTCTTCTCCTCCAAGGGCCCCGGGGCCTGGTCCTCCGCGCTGGGCCGCGGGTGCAGCTCGGAGAAGGCATGGCTCAGCTGGGAGGTGATGTGATGCAGTTTCTGAGTCATGGCATACTGGCCGTTAAGGACCGGGCTGTTCAAATGGGCTTCGGTTTCGGGCGCTGCCGGGGTGACCCCAAGGCACAGACTGGCTTCTTCCATCCCTGCAGGTGAAGAGAAAGAAGAAGACACGAGCTTACAAGTCGGTGGATGCCAGGGATTGCCACGCGTCTGTGTTGGGGAGGGGGGGAGGGGGGAAGGGGGAGGGAGGACTGGCATTTTAATTTTCATTCCTCATCTATGCATAATCGTGGGGGGGGGTTAAATGATAGTCAAAAAGATCATAAAACTTGGACAGGGAGTTTGGCCTATTGGTAGAGTGCTTGCCTAGCATGCACCAAGACCTGGGTTCTGATTCCTCAGTACCACATACATAGAGAAAAAAAAAGCCAGAAGTGGTGCTGTGACTCAGATGGTAGAGCTCTAGCCTTGAGAAAATCCAAGGACAGTGCTCAGGCCCTGAGTTCAAGCCCCGGACTGGCAAAAAATATATATATATCATAAAACAAATTATTGGCCAGGCACCGGTGGCTCAGGCCTGGAATCTTGCTTACTCCACAGGCTGAGATCTGAGGATTCACAGTTCAAAGCCAGATCCAAGTAGGCAAGTTTGTAAGATTCTTATCTCCAATTAACCTAGCAAAATAAAGTAAAGCTGGAAAGTGGAGCTCTGGCTCAAGTGATAGAACACCAGCCTTGAGCAGAAAAAGCTCAGAAGACAGTGCTCCAGCCCTGAGTTCAGACCCCAAGACCAGCAGAAAAAAAAATTAATAACTATTCAATGTCAGTTATGCAATACAGCCTACCGGTTCCCAGTTTTGTCATGGGACAAGGTCTGCCTTACATGTATTTTCTATTGACGAATTGCAATTTCACCTTTACCTTTAAATTATTAATTTTAACCACATTTAATAGCTAATAAACATTCAAGGGTCACTTAATGAAGAATCAAAGGTCTCCATGTTAAAATTTTTCCTACTTCTACCATGCTGTACAACTACACCTGTTGGTTCTGTCTAAAGTTTGTTCTCAGGCAGAAGGGTTTTCACTGCCATGCCACAGAAATTCACCCAGATAAAACTTTTTACTTCTTGTCACTATATTCAATGAACCATTCTAAGATGAAAGAGATTATTTTATGATCTGGTCAAAAAAAAAAAGAAGAAGGGAAGAAAGAAAGAAACCCAGTGCCATGATATTTACGAATACATAATAAAACAAGATAATGTTTGGGGGGTAAAAAATATATATTTAAAGGACAAGCTTTAGAACAATAAAAGGGATTTTGCTTTAGTCAACAAAAAGTGCAGTAATATCTCATTAAGCTGATTAGTATTCTGCTTAGAAACAGTGCTAGGTGCTGTAACACATGATTATAATCATAAAAATCCTTCAGTGTTTGCAGGGAAGCATTAACGAGGTATATTAAATTTTAAGGAGACTGTGAGAGAGGCGGCTTTGCAAACCTCAGAGATTAAGATTTAACCCTTATGTTACGAAACACTATTATTTTGTCATTTGGTAACTGTGTCCATCAAAGAAGGATGAATTATCTCTGGATGTCATTTTCCTGGATGGTTGAGATGGTTCGAATCCAAGCAAAGACTTAACTCTGTAGAGTGCCTTTGCCACATCTTTTCCACTGGCCGGATATCCAAGGCAGAGACTTTGATTGGGCTTGAAGAGATCTTTTCGAGAACTAGATAAAAACCAATTAAAATCCAGAGACTCAACGAAGTTTGAGCATTTTTAATAACTTTCTCAATAGACAGTAATGAGTACAAATTGTACCTGCAGTAGGTGTTTTGCAGAAAATTAGAATTCAAAGCTGTTTGTTAAACACTAACACTCAATGCTAGACTGCATAATTGTCTCTAATAGGCCCCTGTACCCCCTCCAAAGCCAGAGCAGGACAGCCAGCTCCAGCTGCTTCCAGGCGGGTCAAAAGGCGTGATCTCTAACACACCACAGCCTGCCAAGAACCCTGCTTTGCAATGCAGTAAACCCATATCTGAAATCCTACTTATTTCCAGATCTATCTTTCACCTGAAGGAGTCTAAGTTCACTGTGTGTGTGTGTGTGTGTGTGTGTGTGTGTGTGTGTGTGTGTGTGTGTGTGTGTGTTGGCACTGGGGATTGAACTCAGGGCCTGGCTGCTGCACCTTAAGGTTTTCCTTTTTGTTCAAGTCTGGTGCTCTACAACTTGAGCCACATCTTCCCTTCTGGTTTGGAGGTGATTGATTGGAGAGAAGACTCTTGAGAATTTGTCTTCTCTGGCTGAATTTGAACCTTGATCCTCAGATCTCAGCCTCCTGAGTAGCTAGAATGTTAGAGTCACTGAAATTCAACTTCCAAGCTCATTTTCTATGCTTTCCTTTTTCTCTCTCTCTTCTGTATAGCCCATCTGTTTTTATGTGTTAGCCACCCAGGTGGTCCACAGACTGGTTTTCAAGTCCAGCCAGAGCAGTAGGGCTTAGCAATTATCCCCTGGGGACCTGTGGGGACAGAGTTCAACTGTGAGCCACACAGGGCCTAGGGCTGGTCAGGCCTCCTGGTAGACAGTGCATGACATGACCTGAGGGTCTTCAATAGGACATCTCACATCTTCGGCAAGAGGAGAGGGATCACAGGTTCCTCATGCAAGGGGAGGAGAAAGATGGGCCCGGAGTGTGGTCTAGTGGTAGAAAACTTGCCTGGCATGCACAAAGTCCTGGGTTTGATTCCTTGATACCACATACACAAAAATGTGCCAGAAGTGGCACTGTGGCTCAGAGAGTAGAGTGATAGCCTTGCAAAAGCTCAAAGTCACTGCCCAGGCCCAGAGTTAATGCCCCAAGAAGAGCAAATGAAAAAAGGAAGGAAAAGGAAAAGATCTGGTACTTATTTCCCTGAGAGAGAGTGGAGATCAGGACCCTGGTGCAGCGTTTACACAGACAGCTCGATCCAGGGTCACCTACGTATCTAGAAAGGTGCAATGAAAGGAGGCTTCCAGTTTCCCATCTCTCTTTATCATTGAGGATGGCCGTCTATGCCTAATTTTTTATTTATTTATTTTTGTAAAGGTCATTTTGAAATCAGGTAGTGGTGGCTCATGGATGAGAACCCTATAGCTAGTTAGAAGGCTGACATCTGAAAATCACCATTCAGAATTGACCCTGGCAGGAAAGTCTGTGAGATTTTTATGTCTAATGAATGAGCCAAAAGCAGGAAGTGGACCTGTGGTTCAAGTAATAGAGCCACTTGAGTGGGGGAAAAAGCTCAAGGACATATCCCCAGGTCTGAGTTCAAGCCCTAGTACCAATGAAAGAGAGAAAGAAGGGAGGGAGGGAGAACAAGAAGGAAGGAAAAAAAGGAGAGGAAGGGTTCTTTTCCATTGAGACAATTCTGGGTCAGCAGGAGAGGGGAAGGCTGGCTATGCTCTGCAGAGAGACTGCAAACCCCAATGAAAAGGCTTCACCAAGGTAAACCCCACACCCCTCCTACCACCACATATGGGAGGGCTACGCACATGCACCACCTGCACTCTCCAGCTCCACCAGTCAATGATCAGACATGGCTGTTCTCAAATATAAACAAAGCCTTGTAAAATCCCTTTAAGCAACTGTCTTTTACATGCCATTGACCATATCCTAGCATGGAAGTAAAGAATGTTCTGGAATGTGTTTCTAAAATTCTGTCTCTCTCTCTTTATTTGGTGCTAGTACTGGGATTTGAACTCAGGGCCTTGCCATGATTAAGCTTTACCATGTGAGGTACATTGCTCACTCGGTGGGCTTGAGTTTAGTTTTCAAATAGGGTCTCATGCTTTTGCCCAGGATTGATCTCAAACCATAATCTACCTGCGACGGCCTCTCAGATTACGGGTGTGCATCACCACACTTTGCCCTAAGTTTTCCTCTGTTTTATAATCGGGCCTGAGCTCAGGGCAGCAGTATACCTGGTTGAACTTGGTCATACTTCCTCATCTGATTTTCTTAGCCCTTGCCATGAGGGTACTGTGTCATTGTTCCTATTTATGGATGTGCTTCTTTGCCAGAAGGACAGAGGCCATGTCTGCTCAGGCAGCAAAAATGTCCTGTGCTTGTAGCAGAGCTGGCTCACCACATCCTGAGAGAATGGAAAGATCTCTGCACAGATCCTAAAAGCACAGCCTTTCTTTTACAGGAAGCACAACTCATGCCTGCAATCCTAGCTAGTCAGGAGGCTGAGATCTGAGGATCGGGGTTTAAAGCCAGCCCAAGCACTGAAGTCCATTAGACTCTTATCTCATCTCCAACTGACTACCAGAAAACTGGAAGTGGTGCTATGGCTCAAAGAGTAGAGTGCTAGCCTTGAGCTGAAGTGCTCAGGGACAGCACCCAGGCCCAGAGTTCAAGCCCCACAACTGACAAAAATAAAAGAAGAAAAAGCCCAGCTCTCACCTCAACCTCACGGGGATTCAACCCAACCTTTTGCATGAACCACAAAACATCTACAATTAGGTTTATCAAAGCTGCAAGGAAGCTGGGTGATGATAGCTCATGCCTGTCATCCTAGAAAGCTGAGATCTGAGGATCATGGTTCAAAATCAGCCTGGAGCAGGAAAGACTATGAGATTTATCTCCAATGAACCAGCAAAAAGCTGGAAGAGCATGTATGGCTCAAGTAGTAAAGCCTTGAGTAAGAAGCTAAGGGGCAGCCAGATGCTGAGGGTTCATGCCTCTAATCCTAGCTACTCAGGAGGCTGAGATCTGAGGGTGGCTGTTCAAAGCCAGCCTGGGCAGGAAAGTCCACAAGACTCTGATCTCCAATTAACTACCAGAAAATCAGAAGTGGAGCTATGGCTCAAAGTGGTGGATGCTAGCCTTGAGCAAAAAAGAGATCAGAGACAGTGCTCAGGCCTCGAGTTCAAACCCTATGACCAACAACAACAATAACAAAAACTAAGGGATAGTGCCCAGGTCCCTAAATCTGAGTCCTAGGAGTGGAACGAACCAACAAACAAAAGTGCTCATCAGGAAATGCTTTTGAGATGATGGCCCCTCAGTCTGACCAGAGAATTCCTCCATTAAGGCAGGGCAGAGTCTCCCAGGCAGCTACAAATCCTCTGAGATTCCACCAGCAGGTGCAACCAAGGCTACTGTGTGGAGTCAGTCCTTTCCGCCACCCGCTGCTAGACTCAGAACGAGAAGAGGGAGTGTGCATTCTTGGAAAGAGTGTGGGGTAATTGGTGCTCTGTCTCTGGGCCAACACAGCCGAGGCAGGACGCAGCTGGCCACGGGCCCAGTCTGGGACTCACAAAACCTGGGCCAGCCCCAATTTCTCCACACATCACCCATCCAGAATTCATTTGGTCCTTACCTCAGTCATTCAGTAAATATTTGCCAGGGACCTTGTGCATACCATTCAAAAGCTTCTGGGCCAAGAGGCCATTAGGAGAAAGCTGTGAAAAGTCTCCAAGAGGCTGGATCCAAAGTTAGAGAAAGGAGCAAGTGCTGCAGCTGTGTGTGTGTGTGTGTGCAAGCATGAATGTCAAGTATGTGTGTATGAAGCACAGAGAAGGAGTAAGGGGCCTGTAGTTCACTTACGTAATCCTAACTACTGAGGGACTGAGATTTAAGGATTGCAGTTCTGCAGAAAAATCCATAAGACTCTGATCTCAAATTAACTATCAGAAAAGCCAGAAGCAAAGTTTGGCTCAAGTTGTAGAGTGTGTGTGTGTGGGGGGGGAAGAGATATGTTAACAATAACAATAAAATCATATTTACAAAAAACTAAAAGATAGCACTGAGACCCTGAGTTCAATCCCCATAACATTTTGAAAGGAGTAGGGGGAGAATTCTCCAATGGATGACTCTCTGAAACTTTATACAGCTGCATACTAGATAACGTGCATTTATTTTGTTTTTGTTTTTGTTTTTTTTTTGTACCAGTCCTGGGGCTTAAACTCAGGGGCTGAACACTGTCCCTGAGCTTTCTTTTGTTCAAGACTGCTTGAGCCACAGCTTGACTTCTGGTTTGGGGGTGGTTGATTGGAAATAAGAGTCTCATGGACTTTCTTGCCTGGGTTACCTTTGACTCTCTGCCCTCAGATCTCAGTTTCCTGAGTAACTAGCATGACAGGTGTGAATCAGCCTTCTTTAGAACTTTCATAGAGAGTATCTAAATGTATACTTAAGGAAAACAATGGAATACTTATTTGGCCACCAAACTGGCTTTGGTTAAACTTGGGTGGCTCACACCTATAATCCTAGCTACTCAAGAGGCTGAGACCTGGAGGATCACAGTTCAAAGCCAGCCCAGGCAGGAGTATCAGTGAGACTCTAATCTCCAACTAACCTTCAAAAAGCCAGAAGTGGAGCTTTGGCTCAAGTGGTAGAGTGCTAGCCTTGAGCACACAAGCTCAGGTACAGTGCCCAGACCGTGAGTTCAAGCCCCAGGACCAGCACAAAAATGGCAAAACTACTAGCAGGACTGAGTTATTCTTGGCCTTACACTTATTAGACCTAGCCCCAAAGATGCACAGAAGAGAATCAAGTCAGCCCCTATGGATTTCAGGAAGGAACCAATGGGTGCCATAATTTATCACATGTGGCAAAGACAGGCCAGTGTTCTCTGGGACTAGACAGAGAAAGGCTGTTGCAATCTAAGGACAGAACAGTACTCCGCCCTACCTCTGAGCTGTTGTCCTGTTGGATTGTACAGTTGAGACTGAACACAACAGTCAAACCGGAATGCAGAATCTGCCCCTGAATATGAAGAGGGCCTTCAAATGGAAACTTCTGTAGGTCAGAGGCTTTCTCCTTGAGAGCTGGCAATTTATGACAATATTTTCAGCCTATGAGGCCTGTCACTGGATGCCCAGCTTCTCAGAACATGTTCTGTTTCTTCATTTCCTTTGCTGTAGGTACCTGGAGCCATTCAGCTGCCTTTGATGATGCTAATGGTTATTTTGAGTTTTGCATTCCTGCCTTCAAGATTATTTCCTGTGATATCGATGACAGAAGTTCTCACTTCACTCTTCCAAGAAGAGATCCTAATTGTATCTTTCACTCCAAATGAAATTTAAAACTATCAGGACACCAGAATTGGCAAGCAGCTAGGAATCTAAATGCATTTTACACAAAAACACAGTTCCAGTTTTGCTAGCAGAAGAAAAAAACTACAAAAAAAAGGTCATCTCATGAACAGCATCCCCCACCAATAAAAATAAAGAAATATATAGATCTTGCCAGTAAGTTGCATGAAGGAGTTCTAGTGTAATTCTATGAAAACCAATTGTTGAGGAATAAAATGACTTTCAAAATAGAAATCTCAACAAGATCTTTTGAAAATCAGATATCGTCTAGCCAAGCAGAACTAAATAAACGAAATATTCTCTCTCTTCCTCGCTGTCTCTGTCTCTGTCTTTGTGGGTACTGTTGAACTCAGGGCCTTGGCACTGTCCCTTACCTTTTATCACTCAAGGCTGTCACTCTTGCGTCACATCTGCCTGCCGTATGGTTTAACTGGAGATAAGAGTCTCTCGGACTTTCCTACCTAGGGTGGCCTTGAACTGTGATCCTCAGATCTCAGCCTCCTGAGTAGTGAGGATGGTAAACTTGAGCCACCCGAGCCTAACATTGTTCTCTTTTTTTTATGAACGAGGGTAAGGTGCTGTTCACACATCCTGAGGCTAGTTGCACATTTGTGTTGCTCTAATGTCAGGGGCGTGTCAGTTACACAACAAGTAATGGAAGAGACGGGAGGCTGTTCAAAGCACGAGAATGTCCTCCAGATCAGCTCAGCATCTCATCAGCTCTGATGGGAGGCAGACTTTCCTC
This sequence comes from Megascapheus bottae, assembly GCF_031878675.1. NCBI lineage: Eukaryota > Metazoa > Chordata > Mammalia > Rodentia > Geomyidae > Megascapheus > Megascapheus bottae. The sequence goes on from NC_143539.1 coordinate 10,964,230, forward strand.
CTCTACCCTTTTCCAATGCTGAAGTGACCCTCGGCTCTCTCCTGGAACCCACTCACTTTCTCTCACTTCAGGTGAGCTAGACTTACAATAGCTTCTTATTAAATACCTTCCCCCCCCCCTCGATTGTTGTAGCTCGTACAGTTTTAACGAAGGTTGTTATGAACATAATAGACTCCTGTACTGAAATACGGAACACCAGACTAGTGAACCTTTTCAGGGTCATTAAACAGCTGTAAACATTATTACAAAAATAAACCAGAAATTTCATGCTTACATTTTGGCCTAGAGCTTGCTATGCTGAGCAAGTACATTTAAAAAAAAATAGAAAGAAAGAAAGAAAATCTCTTACAATCAATGCTGGTGACATTTGGGCATCCAAATAAATTACATCACAAACAGTATCAAGGTGGGCAGAATAGTGCATGGTTTATTTGCCAGATGATTAAAAGATAGGCCAGAGCGGGAACGTGGCTGACCTCTTCTGTTTTGACTGATGTGTAGACAATGCTTTGAGACAGGGCCAGCAATAGTTAAATCCTTGCTGAAGATAGTCACGGAAATATGATATTCAAATCAAAGTGAGCGGTATGGTGATTGTGTCATCAGGAAAGTCAAGTTGGATAGCCGGGTCCAAGCTGCAAACTTCCCCCTGATGGATGATATGGAGCCAAAGCCTTCACTGCCTCCCAGGATGAGCTGGGCTGGGTGGGGCTGGTTTACCATATGGAGTCCTGGATATAGCCTTGTCACATTTTGTGTGACAAGGGGCTGGTGGCTTATACCTGTCATCCTAGCTACTCAGGAGGGTGAGATCTAAGGTTCTCAGTTCAAAGCCAGCCTTGGCGGGAAAGACCAGGAGACTCTCATCTCCAGTGAATCAGCACAAAAGACAAAGGTGGAAGCTGTGACTCAAATAGCAGAGTGCTAACTAACCTTGAATAATAAAGAAGTTCAGGGCTAGATGCAGTGGCTTACGCCTGTAATCCTAGCTACTCAGGAGGCTGAGATAGGAGGATCGAGGTTCAAAGCCAGCCTGGGTACTAAAGAGAGTGAGACTCAACTCCAGTTAATCACAAGAAAACTGGAAATGGCACTAGGGCTCAAGGGGTAGGGTGGTAGCTTTGAACTGAAGAGCTCAGGGACAGTGCCCAGGCTCAGAGTTCAAGCTCCACAACTGACAAAAAAAAAGTGCAAGGACAGCACCAAGGCCCTGAGTTCAAGCTCCAGGACTAGCATGCATGCACACACCTGTGCACACACACTTTGGTGAGAAAGAGGTGAAGAGACTAAAGTCCTGAGACACAACCCAAGACTGCTCTGTGGATCTCCTCTTAGAATAACTGCTGGCCCCAAGGCTATCACGGCCACCTCTTCTGAAAATAAAGGATTTCAAAGCCAAATGCCCCTGTCCTTTAGAAACATCCAGAACAAGCCATTTTCCATCTTCATCCTCTATCACTCACATAGGTGACAGAAGACCCCAGATGCCCCCTGAAGGCAGTGGAGATAGGTCATGAGCATGTGCGAGGTGGTGGCATCAGAGTTGGAAGAAGACATTACTGTCACCTGTCCCACTGTGTATAAGTGAATGGACAAAAAGATGCAGAACCCAAGGTCCTGCTAGCCCAGGCTCACCTCCTGCAGCTTTGGCTTCCTGGAGAATCCTCAGCCAGAAACCTCTGACAGATATTTTGGGCCGCTGGACCTTTGTTACTTGTGTCCTTTGACCACAGCTGTGAGAGACAGGGGCAGTGTCATTGCCAGCCAGCCCGCTGCTTCCTGAAGGGCTCAAGCCCAGCAAAACTCCCTGGGTCTTCAGATCTGATGACCCACGACATGTTGGAAGAGTCAGCTGGATGCAGAATATCACAAAAATGGACGTCGACTTGAGAACGATAGGCTCAATCCTCAAATTCCAGAAATCCAAAGCAGAACTATCAGGCCTTTCATTCTTTCCACATGGACTAATTTGGGCGGTGGGGGTGGCGGTGAGGAAAGGTTCTCCCTAATACTCTGGAATTGATTAATCTGAACTGATCTGTGTCTACCCATTTCCATTAGGGGAAGACAATTTTTTTTTAAGTTTTAAACTTCTTACATATAATTTAAAAGCATATCCTCATATATGCCTATGTGTGCGTGCGTGCGTGTGTGTGTGTGTGTGTGTGTGTGTGTGTGTGTGTGTGTGTGTGCTTTTAATGAATGGCCTAGTTTTAAAATAACAAGACTGAAAAAAATTACAAGTAGTTGTCTGAAGTATATTGATTATTCCTCTCTCACTGGCTTTCCTGCTCCCTTTTAAACAGACTCAGTGATGGCGGGAAGCTGGATATTTAATCCCCTATTAACCTGTCTTGGCTCCCTGCTCTGACGTAGCCCTAGAAGGGGGTGAGGAGTGATGGGTGTCTGCCTTGGTATATGGCCTCTGCCCTGGGAACAAAGTGGTGGCTGCATGGGCCAGTGGATGCTTCCTGCCTCCTAGGATAGCCTAGCCAAGGAGCAAGCTTTCCCTGTGCAACCTTGGACACTGATTAAAGCCTGTAAGATCTGGGCACGTCCGGGCTATAATATCGTGCATCCGATTTGATTCAGCAGGAAACGAACTCTAATGTAAAATGTTCATCTGTAAGTGTGATCAAAAAAAGGGACCCGATTTTGAAATATTCATAGCAGCCCAGCCCAGGGAGACTCGTTCACAGAGGCACCTGCCTTTAAGACACGAGCCACGATGCATATTCTCCAATGAGCATGCGCTCTCCTTGCAACTAAGACGTCCAGAAGCTCTGGTGGTGCCACACAGCCTACAGCCACCTGGCTGAAGCTGACAGATGGAAATCTGGCAGACCCGCATCTTGTTCCTTCCCCCCCCCCAAGGCTCCCAGTTCACCGTCCTGGGTTCCTGCGATCCACAGATCACCATGCTGGCCTAAAACAGCTTCTGTTGGGCCAGACTGTTGCAAGAGAAGGTGAGTCTAAGCTCTGAGACCTTCCATCTGGGCTGGGAGCCTGGGTGTTGGTATTAGTGAAGCTCACAGATGTGGGGCCTGCTGGGAGCTGCTGGCCCAGATGTGAGTTTCAGGAATGTGTCCTCCTCTGCAGTGACAATAGGCCCCAAAGGGCTCACACCCCCAAGTGCCTTCAATAATGTCTCCTGTGCAGCAGAAAGGGCCCTGGGTGAATGCAGCCCAGGTCTTCCTGAGCAGGCACACGTTGCCTGCTCTCCCAGCCAGCTCCTTATCATGAAACAGGCTAGGCTCCTTCATCAGCCTCTCCACCAAGGGGGTTCTAAGCTCTCTCCAACTCCTACACCCCCCCACACACACTTGCATTGCAGCCCAGAAAGCTGTGTGACTTTCAGAGAGCCCTGGGTCGTCTCTGAGTCACAGCTTCTAGTCTATGAAAACAAAGAGACTGGTCACAGCTACCCTCGCCTTCTCACTCTCTCTTACTGCTTCCTGAGAGATATCTGTCATCCACCTGGCAGGAAAGGTCCCGCTCAGCCATCACCAGAATGAGGGTGCACATCTCCGATGTGATGTGTCTAAGGAGATAGGAGAAGATAAAGGAAAGCATGGGCCAAATGCCAGTGGCTCACATCTGGTATCCTAGCAGCTAGGAATCTGAGATCTAAGGATTGAGGTTCAAAGCCAGCCTGGACAGGAAAAGTCTATGAAAATGTTTCTCCAATTAACTAGCAAAAAGCCAGAAGTGGAGCTGTGGCTCAGGAGATAGAACACCAACCTCGAGGAGAAAAAGTTAGGGGTGGATGCCCAGGTCCCTGAGATCAAGCCCCAGTTCTAGCATAAAATAAACCATAAAGAAGAAGCAGCAAACATTTCTTATAGAACAGGAAACAGCACTCAAGGTCTGGTTCTTCTGCAAGGTCTATACCATGCTGTACTGGGCCCACAGTCATCTACCAATGGCAGCCAAGCTCCCCACATTTTCCCTCTGCTGCCTGGGGACAGGTGTCATACATGAGAGCTGGTCACACCAACTCCCCTCGCACAGAGACTCTCTTGAAAGGTGAGATGTGTAGACAATAGGCCAGCACTCGAAAGAATTAGAGAAACCTGAGATCACTTAGCTCTGAGTCACTTGAGTCCAATGGAGGCTTGCTATACTTAGGTAAATTGAGGCCAGAAGGTGGGGAAATGACCCACCTAAGATTATACAGCAAGTTAGTGGATATGGTCTGACTTTCATTGGTTAATTCCAACGTCCTCAGAGATTTACTGGGTACAAGTTGCATAGCTGGGTGGATGGATAATGGCTGGATTGTGAGTAGGTGAATGGATGGTGGATGAATGGATGGGTAGATGAATCAGTGGATGAGTAGATGGATAAGTAGATGAATGGTAGAGGGATGGGTGAATGTATAATGAAATGGATGAAAGTGGGAGAGTGACTTAAAGGATGTGTGGATAGAGTGGGTGGATAGATGGATGGTAATGAATGGAGGAGTCGATGAGTGGAAAGATGGATAGATGCATAGATGGGAGGAGGGATGGAAGAATGAATGGATTGATGATGGGTAGTAGATATAGGCATGGGTGAATGGATGCTTGGATGGGTAGGGGGTGGATATGTGGATGGATGATAGGATAAATGAATGAGAGATGAATGATGAGTGGATGGATGAATGGATGGATGGACGGGTAAATCGATGGATGAGTGGATAGGTGAGTGGATGAATGGACGAGAGGATGTATGAAAGATGAAATAATGGACCAACCAATGGATAAACGGTCTAGCCTCAAATTCTTTAATGTTCTCGCTGCTTCCCTTTTCCCTCCCAAATAGAGATCAGCACTCCACGGACATTTCTCCTCTACCAGGCCAAGCTCACCAAGCCCTCTCTTTCACAGTCCCTTGTCTAAGCAAGCAATGCATTCTTCAAGTCTTGAGTCCATCGTATCCTATGCATATCATCCCAGGCAGAGGCTGAGCACAAGTGACTGTTTACTGGACCTCTGCAGAGAGTTGAGTCTTTGCCATGCCTAAGAATGTGAAATCTCCCAGGAAGCACCTGGTTGGGGGAGGGGGGGTGGTATCAGAGTCTTCAGCAAGTGGACTCACCAAAGATATCCAAGTTTTTTCCTGGGAGTGCAAATACAAACTAAGGGCTAAGGAGATTCCCATCTGGAACCACAGGAGGCCATGTGTCCATCTCTCTTTCCTGTGTTGGATTTGCACCAAATTACATCAGGCTGGCGTGATGGAACATGACAAATGCCTATCCCCCTCCCATGAAATACATAAATCATGGCACCCCATAAATTTAAAGGGATAGTGCTCTTTTCCACAAGTGGCTAATTGCTCATAAACAGCCCATATTTTATTGCCGTTGAAGTTAGTAGCAGATTTTTAACAACCAGAACATTTTGTAACTCAAGATTTTTCATAACATGGGCCCAGGGAAGCCAAGTTTCTACCTATTTGTAATTCCTGGGGGTATTGTAAAGATCCTGGCAATTAGACCACCTTTGGAAAAGCCTAGCCATTTTCTGGGACACAGTCCCAGCCTCTGACCCACCACAGTTCTGACAGGAAAGAAACCAGTCAGCTCCCTGCCTAGAAAAGGCTTCCTGAAAACAGCACTCCAGTCTGGGGATGTTTGACAGGTCTGGGAAAGCCTGTACCCAAACCCTCCCCGTGTCAAAGTTGAAGCCTAAGCAACTAGGTTCAGACTTCCAGTGCCTGTCTCAGGTTTCCCTTCTGGCCATCCATGTGTGAGATGGATCCTACATGTGAGATTCTGCTCTTCCTCCACAGCCCATGGCCCGATTGAGAGGTAGCCCCTATGCCCTGCGATGAAATCACACGGAGCCAATCAGAATATTTCCACCTCCCCACCTCAGGATCACTGATTGGTTCAAGGCTTAGCATATGACCTAATTGTAGGCCAGTGAGAGGGATGCTAGCATTTGTCAAAGGGGCCTCAGAGTGATTCAGATATTCTCCTTGACTGCTGGATCTAGGCAGCTACTTTACTATCTAGAAGAGACTACAATGATGTAAATGTATAATACTTAAGGACAAGGCCAACACTGAGAAGGTAGGGGCGAGGAGTGAGCAACACAACGACACAATACAAACTCCCATATCAAGTGTTACCTGAAACCAACTCATTTACATGATTCATATGCACATAAATCAATCTAGTCTCCCGGTGCATGAAGCTGGCTTGGTTTTCTGTCACTTAAAACCAAGTGAGTCCTGGTGGATTTAAAAAAACAAACAAACAAACAAAACCCTAGCTGGGCAGAAGTGACTCATGCCTGTAATCCAAGCTACTTGAGAGGCTTGAGACCTGAGGACCACAGTTCAAAGCCAGCCCAGACAGAAAACAAACAAATCTAGGATACTCTTATCTCCAAATAACCCTCAAAAAAATGGAAGAAGAGTTATAGCACAAGTGGTAGAACAGCAACTTTGAGGGGGAAAGGACAGTGCCCAGGCGGGAAACTCTATGAATCTTATCTGTGGTGTGCCACCAAAATGCAGAAGTGGAGTTGTGGCTCACAGTGGTCGAGCTCTAGACATGAGCAAAGATAAAGCTCAGGAATGGTGCTCTAGACCTTGAGTTCAAGTCTCAGTACTGGCACAAATAAAAAAAGTAAAAGGAGTGAACTCAAGCCAGACTTTGTGATGCAGAGACTATGGATCTTCAGAGCAGCAGCCTGGGTCCTTTGCAAGCAGGGGCCAGGCAGGGGCCTCCAGCAAGGCACACAGGCCTGCAGACAGGCAGGGCACTGCCTCCCATCTGGAAACTTGCCTGCGTCTCTTCAGAGCCACACTTGGCCCTGGCAGTGAGCCTGTGACACCCTGTGCCTGGCGTCTGCAGGAAACCAAGTCATGTTACTCCTTGTCTGCCCACGCTGCCCTCCCTGCCCTACCTCCCCACCAACCACTCCTCTGTCCTGTGCCACATCACAGCTGCCAGCCTCACCCCACAGCAACCACCCCTGGAAGAAGTTGTAACCTTTAGTGCCCTTCTCACGGGCCGGGCAGTGCCACTGTGGCTGGGGACAGATTGAGCAGGCCAGGTAAAACTTGTTATCTCACCAGAAAACCAGCTGGTTGGGGACTGGCACATGCAACCTCTGACCTTCAGGGTTAACATACTCCCAATTTCCTCCCCAGGACTCCCCAGTCCCAGGCCCACCAGTGACAGAGAAAAGAGACCTCTTTATTCATTGAACAGGGCAGAGAATAGCAACCCCACCTTAGCCCTGGTCCTTCGCCTCGAATTTGTTGGAAATGGACGTGTCCCCCTCTGTCATAAATATACTTCTAATGTCTGCACGAGTGCTAAAAGCACCCAGCAGCTGCTTCTTGTTGCTATTTGTTTATTCTTTTTTTCTGTTTGTTGTGAAATATACAGAAAACTTCTGATAAATATCTAGTGGGTGGAGAAAATGTTTATGCGTAAAAGATGGATGGGTGGATGGATGGACAGAAGGATGGAAGGATGGATGGTAGGTAGGATGGTAGAGGAAGAGATATATAATGGAAAGGCAGAAGCAAGAAAGGAAGGGAATGAAGATTGGAGGGAAGAAAGGTAGAAGGAAGAAAAGGAGGGAGAGAGAGAAGGAGGCAAGGAAGGAAGGAAAAAGGGAAGGAAGAAGAAAGGACGAGCAGATGAATGAGTGTATAGACACTGATAGAGGGAAGGAGGATGAATAGATGGATGATTGGATGGATGGATAACCAAAGGGATGATGGGATGGATGAATGGGTGGGTCACTGGATGGATAGGCAGGTGAATGGAGGGACAGGTGGCTCGATGGACAGGTAAGTGCATACATGAATGGATGGATGGATATGTGGATTAATGGATGGGAAAATGGATGAGTGGATATATGAATGGATTGTGAGTGGAACCCCAGGACCAGCACAATAAGTAATGAATTAATTAACATAAAAACACTACAGTGCACAGGGAATCTTCTCCATCTATGATATGATGCCCAAATTCAGCCATCACCTTTCCTGAACTATTTATACTACATAAACCACCTGTATATATTGCTTTTGCATGAATTTGTTTTGGTGCCCCTGCTAATATTTTTTTAATTAATTCACTATTTTTTACTTTAATGCATTTAAAGAGAAAGTATATCATTACCCTAAATGGAAATTTGTATCACTTGCTCTAAATTAAAGGTAATTATAAAAATAAATAAAATGAGGACAATGTTATTAAATTCTGGCTCAATACTGTGCATGCAGTGAGAGTTGGCCTGAGGCCTGCTGTAGTTCTTCTAAGAGGCGGGGTGACAGGCAGGAAAAAGATGGGGTGAAAGTCCCACTGGGATATGGAAGGGGATGTGTCAGAGGATTGCTGGGGAGTGGGTCACTTATCTGGACCTCAAGTTCATTTATGGGAGGTCCTTGTAACTGTCTGCCTGCCTGCATGCCTGCCTACATGCAAGCATGCATGCCCTGTGTGTCTCTCTCCCTCCATCCCTCTGTCCCTCCCTCCGCCCCTCCCTCCCTCCCTGCTTCCCTCCATTTCTTTCTTTCTTGTGCAGTTCTGGAGCTTGAACTCAGGGCCTGGGCACTGTCCCCTAAGTTCTATTTGCTCAAGGCTGGTGCTCTACCACTTGAAACACGCAACTACTTTCCATTTTTTTTTGCTGTTAATTGGTGATAAAAAAAAATCTTTCAGATTTGTCTGCTCCAGCAGGTTTTGAACCACAGCCCTCATACCTCAACCTCTTCATGAGCTAGGATTACAGGTGTGAGCTACTGGTCTGTGGCTCCTTGTATCTCTTAAAGCTTCCTTGAACATGACAGCAGCCCAGGAAGAGCAAGGCTTGGGGTGGGGGGGGGGGAGTGGGAGTGGTAGAAGGGTTTCTTTGCTTGGATCTTCCATTTCCTTTAACAAATAAAATATCTCAGGTTACAGATCCGAGCTGCCTTAAGAAGATGTCCATAAGTCCAGTTCTGGTGGCTCACGTCCATAATTCTAGCTTCTCCATTGGCTGAAATCTGAGGATCAATGTTCAGAGCCAGCCTTGGACTCTTATCTTTAATTTAGATAATCCACTAAAAAAAAAAAACCCAGAAGTAGAGCTGTGACTCAAATGGTTGAGCATCATCCTTAAACATCAGCATGCAGGGCCTGAGTTCAAGCACCATACACACCACACACACACACACACACACACACACACGCCAGCGCACAAGAGAGAGAGAACAGCTCTGGGGTTCTGGATAAATGAGAATTGATTAATCATTCCTCTGCATTGAAGAAAAATAATAATTTGAGAATACACAAAGTCCTCCCTTTTTTTGTCTCCTAGACCCTTCTTATCCTTCCTGAACATCATAGGTTCAAAGCCCATGGGTCTCTGCTATGGTCTCGGACCTGTTCCATTTTCCAAGAGCCCTCAAGTCTCGACTAAGCTGCTGGCCTCTTGCGCTTCCTGCTGAGCTTGTCACATTTGGTCCCAATTTCCCAGAGGGACAGTTAGTAACAGGCCCACTCTTAATGTCTGTGGGTAAGAACCATCCAGTCAGCCACAAGCACACCAACTTCAGCTTACAAAGGCAGACACAGTACCACCCATCACAAATAAGCACACACAAACTAAACAAGTGGTCTTAAAAAATCACAATCAAAAGTGCCAGGCATGGGTGCCTCAGCCCTGTCCATCCTAGCTACTCAGGAGACTGAGCTCTGAGGATCACAGTTCAAAGCCAGCCTGGGCAGAAAAATTTGTGAGATTCTTCTCGCCAATGAACCAGAAGTGGAGCTGTGGCTCAAGTGGTAGAGCACTAGCCTTGAGCAAAAAAGCTCAGGGACAGCACTTAGGCCCAGCCAGTTCTCTTCCCAGGACCAGCATATGAAAAAAAGAAAAAAAAAATCACAGTCAAGTCCTAGTACACATAAAAACCCAGCCTGAAAGAGCGATTCATGCTTTTCTCCCCAGAGACAAAAATACTCTTGAAAACATTCCAGCAGTTTTGAGCTCAGACCTTACAAATCTACCATGTATTTCTCTTTCAAGAAAGGAATATTTCAAATATCAGTAAAATCTTTATAAGAACAACTAAATAGATGGGATTTAGCTTCACAATGAACTACATTTTTCCCCCTCAAAGGGTATGGGTTAAAAAAAAAAAGAGAGAGAGAATTCGAGATTTTTTTTTTTGGTAGAAAAAGATTTTATTCTGGCTGATATTGCCTGAGCGGATACTTCTGACACTGGAGATTATTTGTATGGCAGCAAGCTTGTTGTAATTAACACACAAGGACCTGCTCCAATTCCTGGTAATATATCTTTCTAAGACTTTGATGATGCTAAGAGATTTTTGTGGAATCCCACATTGCCGACTTGGAAGAAACCGCATTGGAGAGAGACACCTTGGATGAAATTGAAAATAACTCCAGTTTTAATATGCCATCCCGAGAGATTCCTACAAAGAACAGGTTAAAGGTATGCGTGTAGATTGAACTGTGGATCAAAATGGAAGAAAGTTGGTTGGGAGGTGGGGGGGGGGAGAAGACCCTTCCACTACCAGAGAGCTCTGATTGGACCTTCTTCTTTGGGAGTGGGGTAAAGGGGGATGTTTTGGACCCTTGAGTATCTTCTTTGGTCTCGAACATAAATGACTTCCTTAAAGGATTTAATTAATTCTTAAATGTGCAGAGGACCCCTGAGTACAAACATTAACTTGTTAAATGCATTGAGTCAGATTCTGTGCTCAGCCTGCACAGTAGTCATCCTGATATTCCTGGGGTTGTCAAACATAGGCAGGGCTACAGATGTCCAACATTTGGGGTACCCAATCCTCATCAGCCTGTCCCCCCTCCTCCTCAAACACCAGGCTATGTGAGTCACTTGGACAGAGGCCATTGCCAGCCTGTGCCTCGTTCCAGTCCCCTCAACCTCCCAGAAGTGGCACCCAGTGAGAACTCAGTCTCCTCTCTGCTTGGTGGCTGTCTTTCCTCTTCATTGAGCTCTCCAGGTCGCTGATGGCATCTCGGAGCGTGGCAAGGGCCCCGTGCAGCAGAGGACATGTTGAGAGAAACACTAGAATGTAACAAACTGCAGTGAGAGGGGCCTCACGCCACAGCCACAGCCTCCCCAGATGTGAGGACATCAGGAAACCAAGCTGGTTGCCTCTGCTAGGACCCAGGCCAGCTCTCCCTTCCTGCCTGCAGCAGCTCAGGGCCTTGGCTCCTCCAGGCCCCGCCCAGCCCAAGTTCAAGTGCAGCCTCCATAGAGCGCAATATTCTGTGCAGTGTCTGTATTGGCCGGACACTGATTCAAAACTGGACAAGAAAAAAATGGACTGCCTACAATAACTGATCATACCAACGGTGCAATGGGCCGGGCATAGTGGCCTTGAGCTGAAGAACTCAGGGACAACGCCCAGGCCCAGAGTTCAAGCCCCATGGCCCACAAAAACAAACAAATAAACAGTGCAACGGTGTCTCAAGCCTGTAATCCTAGCTGCTTAAGAGGCTGAGCCTAGAGGACCATGATTCAAAGCCAGGCAACACCTAGACGGTAATCTCCAATTAAGCAGCAAAATACCAGACTGGAGGGACCATTCAAGAGGTAGAGCACTAGCCATGAGCAAGAAAGGTGGATGTGCCCCAGTACTCATGCCTATAATCCTAGCTCCTCAGGAGGCTGAGATCTGGGGACTGAAATTCAAAGGCAGGCTAGGCAGAAAATTCCAGATTCCTATCTCCACTTAACCAGCAAAAACACAGGAATGGAAGCATGGCTCACAGAGCATGTCACCAGTGAACCGAGAGAGAGAGAGAGAGAGAGAGAGAGAGAGAGAGAGAGAGAGAGAGAGAGAGAGAGAGAGAGAGAGAGAGAGACAGACAGACAGACAGAGACAGACAGGCAGAGAGAGAGACAGACAGAGAGAGACAGAGAAACAGACAGACAGAGAGAATGACAGAGACAAAGAGAAACAGAGAGAAAGACAGAGAGAGACAGAGAGACAAAGAGAGTGTGTGAGAGAGAGAGAGAGAAGCAAAAATACAGAGCCCTGAGTTCAAATCCCAGTACTGGCAACCACACCATAAAAGCTGAGGGCTTGAGGCCTTGAGTTCAAGCCCTGATACTGAAACATACAAAAAAGTATCCCTGCACACATACTTGTATAAGTGTGTCTATGTGCGTGTGCATATTTGTATGAACGATGTCTCCTGCTGGATAGCAGCAGATAGAATAGTATTAGGGAAAGTGAAAATGAGCATGATTTTTCCGAACACAGTTTGGTGTCATTTATTGAAAGCCTAAAATATATTTATAACTTATGACTCAGTATTCCAAGTCCTAGAACAACCTACGAAGCCTACAAAAATGAAGACCAAGCTGGCGGAAATGCTAATTATAGCCAAAATGCTCTAAGAGACATAGATGCTCAAAATATTCCAAAGAGGGGGAATAGTTATATTAATGTCACCGTGGAAAACTTAGCATTGGTAATGAAGTCCCTGAAACAATTTTGAAGTATGGGAAAGGGCTCATGATATAATTTCATGTGAAAAGCAAAGGTCTGCTTTGATCTGATCCCATTCTGAAAAGGAATATGTACATAAATGTATGATATATACATATATTCACATAACATGAATGAGAAAAATATAGATGGAATATATAAAAAGAAAAATATGACATATATGTATATTCAGATGTGTATACAGATCACACAAATATCTATATTGTATATATGTTTATATACATATATGTGTGTATAATCGCACATGTGAATGTATATAAATATATGTGTCTGATCATAAAAGTATAATAAAGTCATTTCTGAAGACAAAACTAAAGTGAAAGAAACTCTACACTCAGGACTAATTTTCAGCACTCTTGATCTTTACTTTTTTTTTCCAAGAGAGGAGTAGAAAACCTGGCTCTGTATCTAGTTTGGGACTAGTGGTCAATGAATCTGACTTTAAAAACATAATAACAATTAATGATTTAAAATAATAATGACTATTATTGTAATGATGAACACGGAATTGGTTGTTTTGTTTGTGCCAATACTAGGGCTTGAACTTAAGGCCTGGATACTATCTCTTGGCTTTTTCACTCAAGATTGGCATTCTACCACTTGAGTTACACCTTCACTGCCAACTTTTTGCTGATTCACTGGACATGAGAATCTCACAGACTTTCCTACTCAGGTGAGATTTGAACCATGATCCTCAGATCTCATATCTCAGACTCCTGAGAAACCAAGATTACAGGCATGAGCCGTCAGCCCTCAACTGATGAACATATTTTAATTGCACCATTTTGATTACAATGCTAAAGCCATTCTGCATTAGCCATACATATGTGAAGGACTGATCTTCAAAGCTGGTCCACTGTCAGGATTAATCTTTCCACCTACAAGTCCCCCTCCTCTCAACCAGAGGAACCAATCACCTTTGTTCTCTCTTTGCCTATCCCAAACACACTCTTTCTCATGTCTATCCATGCTCCAAGATTATAATAGAAGAGAATGAGTTAGCATGCTTTCTCATGAAGGAGGGGATGTAAGCTTAAAGCATTTTCTCTCCTGGGATATTGGAATTTTTCTAACAAATCCTGCAAGACTAAATAGTTTCATCCTGGGTGATCTTGATTTACTTATTGTCCACCACTTAAAGTCAACGAAATGAAGAAGGTTGAGTTAATTTCCTGCTAGGCATGCCCCATCTGCAGCAGCACGTGGAAAGGGATATATAGAAAGGTACTGCCTCTGGGCAGGGCTGACTTCTTCAGGAAAAACAAATCAGTACTCTGCCAGCAGGTCAGAGATGCCACTGCCATTTTGGATGGGTGCCCTCAACCCTCAGAAATGCTCCATAGATGACAGTCACGATGATGCGATTGTCAGAGATGTGTTCTAATTATCCAATGGACAAATATACGCGTGTTTATGCCAGGTGCCAGAGGCTCCTTAGTTACTCAGAAGGCTGAGATTTGAAGGTCATAGTTCAAAGTCATCCCAGGCAAGAAAGTCTAAGAGATTCTCTTCTCCCATGAATCAGCAAAATGCCAGAAACAGTGGTGTGACTCAAGAGGCAAAGCACTAGTCCTGAGGGGAAAATCTTAGGGATAGTGCCTAAGCCTTGAGTTAAAGCCCAGTACCAGTATAATAGATAGATAGATAGATAGATAGATAGATAGATAGATAGATAGATAGATAGATAGACAGACAGACAGACAGACAGATAGATAGATAGATAAATGATATGTGGATATGTGTGATATCTATATATCTGTACATGGTCATTTTGATAGGTGTCATAAAAACCTCTCGCAAAATTGAGCATTCATGTTTGATCTTCAGAACAAGACGTATTTGAAGATAAGATCAATATAATATTTATATCCAAACAATCCCAAAATAAAACTGAAAACAAATTGAAGGTGTAAAATTACTCACCTCAACCTATTATAAATATTATGACAGTTCTAGTCAATGCAACTTGCTAAGAAAATTAAGTAAGGACTACAGGTATTGGAAATAAGAAATGAAGACAATCAGCTGGGAGGCAGTGGCTCACACCTGTAAGCCAAGCTTAGCAGGAGGCTGAGAGCTGAGGATCACAGTTCAAAGCCAATCCCACCTAGAAAGTCTGCGAGACACTTGTCACCAATCAACCACAAAAAGCTAGAAGTGGAACTGTGACCCAAGTGCTCACCTTGAGGGGAAAAAAAACTCAGAAGGAAAAACTGAGCAGGTCCTATTCCACAGTCCCCCAAGTAGCCTTTCTTCTTGTTAAATAATCTCTTTATAATTGTGAAAAAGAGAAGAAGAGAAGAGCTCAGCAATAGCACCCAGGTTCTGAATTCAGTCTCTAGTACCAGTACCAAAAAAATTTTTAAAAAGATTATAATTACTTTTTTTTCTGCTGATGTATTTGACCAACTAGAAAACCCTATAAATATTAAACTCTAAAGAGTCAAAATTGAAATATAATCTGAAGTTGATTGTTTCAAAGGGAAAACTGAGCAGGCACATCGATCTATGTTTTCTGCCTCTCCTACTGTCTCGAAATGGCATAAAAGGATTTTTAGAGAAGGGACTGTTTTACAGGATTAACTCCCTCCTGGTATTAGAAAACACAGAAGCGGGTGAATGAGTATGCCAGGAATTGTGAGACATCTCTGGAAAAATGGAAAACAGGATCTGTTTGATTTAGAAAACAAACTAAGGGAAAAAAGAACAGCCTCAAATACACTTAGGGAAAGAAACTTGAAATAAGCTGATTCAGAGAAATCAGAATACAAAATTCAGTGAAAGAAGAGAGTTTAATCCCTAAAATCCAGCACCAAATATGACACTCCACAGACATGATTGACCTGCTCTGAAAACTAAAAGGAGCCAGGAAGAGCCTAGAGGTCACTTGGTGAGGCAGAGGACTGCTAAAGATGATTACCTTCAAATGACCCAGCTTCAGAGCGATAGCCTGGCCCGAAGAGGCTGGGGATACAATGGAGAGAAGGACAAGTTCAAGTCTGCCTTTCTGCTAAATTGTCTCCTACAGCCCATCCCAGAACCTTCTGCAAGCACCCCTCTCATGGCATGGGGAAGATTAAAGATGTGACACACCTGCAATACCACAGAGGGAGTTCCTGCCTGCTTGCAGCCCCTCCTCAGCTGTTAGCTGTGTCTTCATAAATACAAATGGCATAGAAAGCTCACTAGACATACAGAAAAAAAAAAGGAAAAGAAGGAAGATGAACCCAAAAGAAACAAAAGAGATTCAGATAGCAGAACAATTCAATTTGAAAATTCTAACTAGTGTCTTGACAGAACATGAAAGACCATTACACCCATTAAGTGTGTAAAGACTACTTGGAACCAGAGCAAAACAAAAGGGGGAAAAAGCCAAGAAAGATGATGGAAACTGTAACTGCGATTGCTATATTTTAAAAAAAGGAAAATGTTATTAATGATTTGAAAACTAGTAGCCAGCCATTAGTGGCTCACACCTGTCATTCTAGCTAGCTACTCAGGAGGCTGAGATCTGAAGATCATGCTGTAGCCAGCAGAGGAAGATAAATCTGAGAACTTCTATTCTCCAATTAATCACCAATGAGCTGGAAGTGGGACTGTCACTCTAGTAATAGAGTCCCAGTTTTTGGAAGAAAAAGCTAAAGGATAGTGCCCAGGTCCTAAAGTTCAAACCCCAGTATCAACACATCAGCACGGGCACATGCCCAGGAGCACACTCACAGAGAGAGAGAGAGAGAGAGAGGAGAGAGAGAGAGAGAGAGAGAGAGAGAGAGAGAGAGAGAGAGAGAGAGAGAGAGAGAGAGAGAGAGAATAACTAAAGATCTAAAAAAAGAGTAGACATGATGGAAGACAAGATTCTGACATGGAAGATGTGGTAAATAGCATGCACACACATTCACATACAAATACATACACATGCACACACACTGACACACACACACACACACACACACACACACACACACTCGCACAATGCAAAATGGAAAGTGAGAGTGAAACTTAAGACTCATGAAGGGGGGCCGGGAGTTTGGCCTAGTGGTAGAGTGCTTGCCTAGCATGCATGAAGACCCGGGTTCGATTCCTTGGTACCACATACATAGAAAAAGCCGGAAGTGGTGCTGAGGCTCAAGTGGTAGAGCTCTAGCCTTGAGAAAGTCCAAGGACAGTGCTCAGGCCCTGAGCTCAAGCCCAGGACTAGCAAAAAAAAAAAAAAAGACTCATGAAGGTACACTCTAGAAAGTCTAATACCCCTCTAGTAAAAATTTCTAGAGATGATGAAGATGGAAGATGGTGGTGGTGATGATAATGATGAAGATAGAATTAGAAATCATCTGTAGACTGAAAAAAAATTCACATGGTTAAGTGGGGAGGGGGGAGTTAGGGGCTTGGAAATGTTCTAAAATAAACAATCGCATAAGGTCCTATTTAGAAGAAACTTCCAACCCCAAAAGAAAGGAGGGAAATGTTTTAAAAAGAGATGACTTACAAAGAAATGAAAGCTAGATTGCCATCAGACTTTCCATTGACGACTCTAGATAGTTCTAAATAGTCAACTCCTATTTACAAAGGGCTTATGGAAGTTTATTTTAAACCTAGAATTCTATACATAGCACCAAGTCCAAGATAAAAATAACGCATATTCAGTCACCAAAGGATTCAGGCTCTCTGAGATCATTAAGAATATTATATACCAGCAGAAACACAAAAGTTAAACATGTAGGGAACCAAACTTCGGTTAAAATTTATATTTAAGTCTAAAATATGGATGGTGCACAATCTTTAAAGTCTGTAATTAAAATCACAGATCATTTTCACATGAAAGGAAAAGAAAAGGGGGTGAAAGATGCCAAGGAATGTAAAGGCTTAGTAAAATTCTTGTCTTGTTTGGGGAGGGCCTGTATGCTAAAGGCATACATTTACATACATGCATTTAAATGTATGTGATTTACCACATACATCAAGTATGACCATTATATGAACAGACTTTCTTTTATAGCACAAAAGAAAAGGGAACAAAGACTATTTAACCCATATAATAATATGGGTTAAATAATATGTAATCCTAACTACTCAGGAGTCTGAGAGCTGATGATGTCACTTCAAAGCCAGCCCATGCAGAAATGTTTGTGAGATTCTCATTTCCAACTAACCACCAAAAAGTTGGAAATGGAGCTGTGGCTCATGTGGTAGAGTGAAAAAGCTAAGGGAAAGCTCCCAAGTCTTGAGTTCCAGCCTCAGTACTAACACAAGAATATAAAACAAAATAAAATGGAAACAATAGGATAAATAAAACAGAGGAATGTAAAAAGGACAGCACAAATAAAACCAAAGAAATGTTAATGGGTTAAAATCATATGTGAAAGCTTTTAGGGGTTAGATAATGTCAAATAAATATATACATTTACACAATTCCCCAGTTTTATACTCTATGTGAGAGCCAGCTTACATGTAAAGGTTAAATTATAGAAATGAAAAAAACAGATTAAAGCAATGTTAATAAGATGAATATAGATACTGAAATATTAACATACAATAATGTAGTGCTAAAGGGGATTGCCTATCAAAGAATCACAAGAAATAGTTGTAACTCTGTACATAGAAATAACAAAAGTGAACATGTAAAACTTAAGAAATACATTGTGAGTAACATTTACATTTTCTTCAGATATTTCTTTTTTTTTCTTTTTTTTTTGCCAGTCCTGGGCTTGAGCTCAGGGCCTGAGCAATGTCCTTGGACTTTCTCAAGGCTATAGCTCTACCACTTGAGCCTCAGCACCACTTCCGGCTTTTTTCTATGTATGTGGTACCAAGGAATCGAACCCAGGTCTTCATGTATGCTAGGCAAGCACTTTAACCACTGGGCCAAACTCCCAGCCCCTTCAGATATTGCTTTAAAAAATAGATTTACATTTTTCGAACTGAGAGAATCCGACAGAAAAAAATGAATTTCCTACAAACAGTGGAATTCTTTCAAACATTTGACATACATTAGACTAGCTAGATTTAGTAGACAGAGAGATATTATTGCATCTATCTTTCATTGAGAAGAATCTTCATGAATTTTTCTATTCCATTTAGCCTTAAATCATAATCCTCCCAAACCTAGCTTGCCCAAGATCACTCCCTTATTATGTGTGCAGATGCCACCAACTCTTTGTGTTTGTGTGATAAAAGAATCACAGTCAGTACCTCTGGGGGACCAAAAGAAGAAGCAAGTGGAAGATTTCACTTTCATTTCATATTTTGTTGGTATAATCTTTAAAACTGTTCCATTTAAAAATTGTAGAAAGCAGGGCCAGGACTTTGGCTTAGCGGTAAAGTGCTTACCTAGCATGCACGAAGACCCAGGTTCGATTCCTCAGCACCACATACACAGAAAAAAGCGGGAAGTGGTGCTGAGGCTCAAGTGGTAGAGCTCTAGCCTTGAGAAAGTCCAACGACAGTGCTCAGGCCCTGAGTTCAAGCCCCAGGACTGGGGAAAATAAATAAATAAATAAAAATAAATGGAGCTTTCTATATTCCATATTCAGTTAGAAACTGCAATGTCAAAGCATGTAAAATGGAGAATCATAAGCAGTGTTTGTATGTCATGGATATAAATAAAAATTTTTCTCTAGCCAGGTGCTGGTTGCTCACATCTATAATCGAAGCTATTCAGGAGGCTAGGATCTAAAGATAAAGGTTTGAAGCCACCCCTGGCTGCCAAATCTAAGAGGCTTTTACCTCCAACAAAGCAGTAGAAGGCTAGAAGTGGAGATGTGGTTCAAGTGCCAGCCTTGAACAAAAAAAAGCTAAGGGAAAGCAGGCCAAGGCTACCTTCAAGCCCGGTGCTAGCACCAAAACTGCCCTAATAAGAAAAATATAAATAAAAATGAAAGATTTCAATTTTAAAAAATGAGACTATAAATGCATAAAATGTGAAACTGGACATATAATAATAAAATAAGGGGCAAGAAATTATCTCCAAAGAATGATACAAAAAAACAGAATGGCAGTAGATGAAAAGACTGGATCATTTAAATCCCTTTATCTCACTTTTAAAAGCCATGTAAAAATTAAAAGGCTGGTGAAAATACATGGAAGAGATAAGTACAAAACTAAAGTTTTAAGTGTATAAGACTATAAATTAATACTTTTGACATAGGAAGAGACCCTAGAATTCAAGAAAATTCCAATACTCAGAAGCAAATTCGATTGGCAGCATAAATAGGGAATTCACCAAAGAATAATTCCAAATTTTATGAAGGAGACATACACTGGATAGACGATAGCCATTCAGATAGATGGAGACACAGATAGAAAGATAGATGGATAGATAGATAAATGATACATACATATATACAGATATACAGATACAGATACTTAGGTTTATAGAAGACAGACAGTATATAGGCAATAGGTTAGATCAATAAAAGATAAAGATATACATACACCTACTACACATATAGATACATACATACATAGATCATCACACACATCATTTATAGAATCGTAGGCTTAAGAAATGAAACAATGAAACACGACTGCACATGAATTGCTATGACTTTGTTCGCTACTACTGAAGATTGGTAGACTCGGGAAAAAGAGTTACCCTAATTTGTGGGGAAAGGCAGTGATGAGAAATAACTTGACAGAACATGCCCCCAAAGTAATTTGGCAACAGGTATTCAAATCTTCAAACGTGCCTCTCTTTAACCTGGCAATTCCATTTCTAGTCATTAAAACCTAAGGAAATAATTAAGAATGTGTACAAAAATTTTGCTGAAATGATGCTCCTCAAAGGATCATTGCTAGAAGTGTACCAAGATCGTCCTTCTTCCCTGTCTGCTCCCAGAGAAGGGGAAGCAGAGGAACGTGAGATTCAAAAGCAGAATGCTTCCCGAGGATATTTCCATCCAAAGACAGCTTGGCCCTTTTAGTAAATCTAGAGATGCTCTTTAATAGAACAAGGTACGAAAGTTATGCTGACAAGGTTGATCTGAATCTCCCTGTTCATTAATTCATTCACTCATTCATTCATTCAATTGGTCCTGACTGAGCCAGAGGACTTGTTTTCAGGCAGCATCTGGATCTCCAAGATGGGTGGTGGGGGGGACAAATGGCCAGATGAATAGTTAGATGAATGCACAAATACATAGATGGGTGGATGCATGGGAATGGATGGACAGATGGACAGTAGGCAGATAGATATAAGGATGGATGATAGATGGATAGACAACTAGATGGAGGAATGGATGGGTGGACAGATAAAAAAAAATGGATGGCCAGATACATGAACAAATAGATGCATTCAAGGATGCATGCATGGATGGATGACTAGAAGGATAAATAGATGGATAGATGCAGGAATGGATGGATGAATGTATGTATGAATAGATGCTCAGACGGAAGAATGACATGGATACATGGAAGGATTGGTGGGTGGGTGGACAAATGAGTGAGAAAGTATAGGTAGACATATAGATGAACAAATGGGCACTTGGACAAATGAATGCATGCAAGGAAGCACAGATGGATGGAGGGACAGAAGGACGGGTGCATAGATGAGTGCATGGGTAGATGTATGGACATATGGAAGAATGGATGGATGCATTGGTGGATGAGTGGGTGGATGGATGCATGGATGCATGCATCCATGCATACATGTTTGGACAGATAGAATGGGTGGGAAAACACATGGATGGATTGGGTAAATTGATGGATGGATTGGATTGGATTGGATAGGATTGGATGGACAGATGGCTAACAGTGTAGAAGTGGAATAAAGCAAAAGCAGATTGTAACTTTGCCAGGAGGGCACTTTGCTGTCTTCCCTCTATTATCACTGACATCAACTTTCTGTTGATTTCACCGCTGGGGGGCCTCACAAGCCTCGTCGGAGGTAGAGCAGCCCTCAAGGGTGATCATCAGAGGTCAAGACGGTCTCCATAGCATTAGAAGGGATGATAACTTTCTGAAGCAAAGGCTGCAGCCTGGACAGGCATCCCTATGGACTATTGGAAAGAAGGTAGTGCAGTGACCAGGATAGAGCTGGGATAGGAATAGGGGTAGCAAAATAAGGGGAGAGGACAAGTATACCCGGGCATACTCTGTGACTTGACACCCCACACCTGTCCCAAATGGAAAAGTTGGTAAGACTGGGGTATACTGTCTGCGTTTCTACCCTTTCTCTACAATCTGTGTGCTGTGGATGGACTCATCAGGAGCCTGGACTGTAGAACAGACTGGTTTCTATATGCCTGTGTGTGTACGCTCGTGTGCACTAGAAGGAAGGGGACATATCCAGCCCTTCTCATTTGCCACCTCCAACCCAAAGGTATATGTCTCATATCCATTTTGTGCTGGTGTGGAGTCTGATAGAAAAGCCTCTCTCTCTCCCCCCCTCCCTCCTTCCCTCGCTCCCCCCTCCCTCCCTTCTCTCACTCACACACACATACACATATTCCCCCTAAAGCATGTTAGAGAACAAACACACAGATCCTGGAACTGTCATTTTCTTTGTCAAATGAAGAGCCCTACGAGCCTTTTCTGAGCCCCAAGACAAGAAGCCCTGGATCCACAGAAATACAGAGAGAAAATACTAGAGCCCATCAAAATCTGTCCCCCACCCCCGCCACCTGCACACACACACAAAGGATTTGGTTACCAAAAAAAAAGAGTCTTGGCAAAGAAATTCAGTTGTTTTTGCACTCATCAAAAAGAGCAGAAATAGGCTGAGTGTGGCGGCCCATGCCTGTAATCCAGGGTCAGCTGGGGCAAAAATGGAGGACTCTGTCCAGTGACTTAGAGCAGAAATAAATGGGACATGACTCAAGCTTGCCTAGCATGCATGATATCTGCAGTTCAAGACTCAGAACTGCAAAAAGAAAAGGAAACAGGGCTGGGAGTTTGGCCTAGTGGTAGAGTGTTTACCTAGCATGCACAAAGACCTGGGTTCCATTCCTTGGAATGGAACATACATAGAAAAAGCCAGAAGTGGTACTGTGACTCAAGTGGTAAAGCTCTAGCCTTGAGAAAGCTCAAGGACAGTGCTCAGATCCTGAGCTCAAGCCCCAGTTCTTGGCCAAAGAAAAAAGAAAAAAGAAAGAAAGGAAAGGAAAGGAAAGAAAACAGAAAAGACAATACATGTGCATATGTGCATATATATATATATGACAGAGAAAGAGAGAAGAGAGGAGGAGGAGGAGGAGGAGGAGGAGGAGGAGGAGGAGGAGGAGGAGGTGGAGGAGGAGGGGGATTTCATTTTGTAGGACTTGGCAGTCTTTAAAGTTATGACCTTCCTCTCACAACCTTCAAGTTCTGGGATTAGAGATGTGTTCTACCATGTCCAGCTATAACATATTAAAGAGTTTATTGTAAAATAGTACTTGAACTAAAATCAGGGCACAAGGGCAAGAAAAATCCATGAGACTATTATTTCTACTAAAAATCTAGAAATGGAGCTGTGGTTCAAATGGTGGAATGTTAGCTTTGAGTTAAGCTCAGGGACAGTGCCTAGGTCCTCTGCCCAGCTATTAGAATCCATACAAAATAAAACAAAGAAATCAAAAAATGGAAAGCAAACTTCTTCACCTAAATGCAGAATATCTTTTTTTTAGATTTCCATGCTAACCCTGGACTGGCATAGGTATTCCATTCAGCAGAAAGAGAGCAGAGAAACACGGGTGCCCTTATTTTGTACCCTGAAATTTTTCCTGATCCCAATGAGAGGCAGTCTCAAGAACCCAGATGCAAACAGTCTGGAGGACCCAGATGCCAGACAGTGCCAAGAACCTGGATGCCACATAGACCTAAACACTCAAATGCAGACAACCCCAAGGACCCAGATGCCAGATAGTTGCAAGGACCCAGAAGACAAATAATCTCTAGGACAGTCCCAGGGACCCGGATGCCAGACCGGCCCAAGAACCCGGATGCAGACTGTGCCAGCCTCCCTTGTACTGGAGAACTAGTTAAAATGAGCTAGACAGTCTTCCTCAGCCTTTGCCCTTTGGCTCTCACTTCCCTTCTTGTGGTTTTTGGGAAGGGAGAGAGAAGTTAGAAGGGGGAGTGTTTATATTTTCAAAGGGTTGTCTTGTCTTCTTTCTACATTTTCATGGAATGATGTAAAGTGACAAACTTCTTTTAAAGGAAAAAAAAAAAAGCGTAATGCTAGAAACACCAATCCGAACAGGCCAGGGGTTCGTCTGGAGCCTCTGTGTGGCCCTGTGACTTGCAGTATCTTCTTGATGCCATCTGAAGCCCGCCAGCCACCATTACCATCCACCTCGACTCTGCTGGCCCTATCAGAAATGTCCCCACAAGCCCCCCGTGTGTGTGAGGAGTCCCCAGTGCCAGAGGTACTGCCTACAGAGGCACGGGCAGGGCAATAGCAAATATTAAACATTCATCTCTGGGTTACCAGGGAAAGTGGATCTGGTCAGACCGGACATCAGATCTCACAACGAAGACTTTGTCTTTGCAGATTTGCAAGGGGCAGGCATCTTTTTACCCATTCTAGAGAAACCTGTAAAACCGCTACCTATTAGAAATTAGGGGAAGAAGCCCCCAGCAAATCACATGATGTTATGGTCAGTGGAGGATGGTGTGGTATGATTTAGAAACATTTTGGGGAGTTAGGTGTGTCAGTGGCTCATGCCTGGAATCTTAGCTATTCAAGAGGGTGAGATCCGAATTGGGTTCAAAGGCAGTCCAGGAAGGAAAGTCTGAGACTCTTATCTCCAACGAGTCAGCAAAAAGCCAGCAATAGAGCTGTGGATCGAGCGGTAGAGTGCCAGGTTTAAGTAAAAAAGCCAAGAGAGAATACAAGGCACTTAGTTCAAGCCCCAGTATTCTGAAGAAAGGAAAGTGAAGAGAAGGGAAAAGAAAGGTGAAATGGGAAGGGAAGGGAAAAGAAAGAGAAAAAGGAAGGAGAAGGGGGAGGGCATAAATGACAGACACAGAGACACAGAGACACAGAGACAAAGGAGAGAGAATGACAGAAACAAAAATAGAATAAGGGACCTGGAGTTTAACCTAGTGGTAGAGTGCTTGCCTAGCATGCATGAAGACCCGGGTTCGATTCCTTGGTAACACATACATAGAAAAAAAACAAAAAAAGCTAGAAATGGTGCTGCGGCTCAAGTGGTAGAGCTTTAGCCTTGAGAAAGCCCCAGGACAGTGCCCAGGCCCTGAGTTCAAGGCCCAGGACTGGCAAAAAACAAAAACAAAACAAAACAAAACCCAATATGCCAATGAGACAGAAAAAGACAGACACAAAAATTCCTCCACAGAATTTCTTTCAATGCCAAAAAGTAAGTTGGTCACACACTGGATGCCAATGACTCAAGTGTCCCCAGCATTTTAGGAGACTGAACTCTGAGGATATAAGCCCCCTGGGCAGACATATCCAAGAGACACATCTTCAGGTAACCAGCAAAAAGCCGGAAGTGGAGGTATAGCTCAAGGGGTAGAGTGCCAGCCAAAAATGAAAAACTAAGAGTGCAAAAGTCTTGCGTTCTAGCCTCAATATAGGGACACACACACACACACACACACACACACACACACACACACACAATATAAGTTGGCTACCTACCCTTCCTGTGGCTTCTATTCCTTCCATTTACACCTGTCAGTCTTTAAGAATAAGAAAAAAGATTCCAGCGGGCTTCTTTTCTTCCTCCCTTGCCATCTACCCTATATGCCTCTGACTTCTGCTAAGCGTAGGTGTGCTCCAGGGCTAAGACAGCACCCCTGGGGTTCACTATGCATGTGAACAGATGTGAGGACTCCCCAAAGTGTGTCGTTCTCACTGTAGTCTCCAGAAGCTCTCCACTTATTCTTCTTTTCACTCCTGAAATCTTTCCCGGGCTTCCTTCCCTGCATTCTCAGATTAAAGTGGGATTGTCTGAAACAGATTTTTCTACCGTGGGGTAACAACGATCAGTAAACAGAATTATCCAAACCATTTAAATAGCAATAAAATATGTTTTTTCTGTTTCTATTCAAAGCCAGAGGGGTTGGGGCAAGGACGGTATTGAGGATGAAAGACCCCCCCCTCTCTCTCTCTCTCTCTCTCCCTCTCTCCTTTCCTCCCTCCTTCCCTCCTTCACTAATAGGTACAGAGCTTTCGGTTCAGAACTTGAAAACAAAACACACAAAAAAGGGAAAATAGCCTCTACTGTTATGGAGTTATTTTTATCTTTCATTTTTTTATGACAACTTATTTGTACTTAAGAGAATCTTTCCAAAGAGTTAGAAGCATCATTAAATAAAGACTGTGAAATGTGCAATATGGCTTATTTATTTAAATGTTAATTGGTCCAACGCACACTTCTAATTAGCTCTATATTTGCTTAGCAAAAAGTTTTTAACAAATTCCAATTGTGAAAAGCAGCTATTTTGAGCTGGTAAGCGTGTTGTCGGCTCAGCTATGATTTTTCTATAGTTCTCAACCCTTGAAGGCACAATTTAATTTTTCATGTATGCATACTAGCAACGGTAAACACTTGCGAGTGTAAAGAACCTTCTTTAATTAGCTGCACAACAATTAAAGGATTCACAAACTAAATTGAACCCTGTCTCGGTGCTTACTAGCTGAATTCTACCACCTGTCACAACAGTCTTTGCTTCAATCTGTTATGCAGAATCATTACAGCAATATAGCAGAAAGGGGAAAAAGAAAAAAAGAGAGAGAGAGAAAAAAACAGCAATTATTTCTTCCTTTTCTCTTGAATGGGTTATTTTGGGTTATACTGTCAGGTTCATTGAAGCTAACCTTTTTTTTTTTTTTTTTGTAAATCTGTAACAGCATAATCTTTCTATAGCAGTTTCGCAATGGCTTAGAATATTTCCTTTTCCCCTCTTAGAAGGAAATCCAGCTCATCCTGTCACTGTTGCCAGGGCCTCTGTGGCCACTGGAAACAGCTTGTTCTAAACTCTCAGCTACTTTCCATTTTCTACTTCTTGCAAGGAACCTCCACCAGCCTTGTGTTGAGAAGAGTCAAATCAAAGATGGCAGTTGTTTACACTTCCTTTCCCAAGTATTTTTATGTATGTATTTCTCCAGTTTCTCTTTTTTTTCTCTCCTCCTTCCTGCCTACATTTTTTTCTTTTTTCTCTCCCTGCCTTCTCTTTCCTTCCTTCTTTCCTTCCTTCCTTCCTTTCTTCTTTCCATCTATTCATATTCATCCTTCCTTCTTTCCTGTCTGTCTGTCTGTCTGTCTCTCTCTCTCTCTCTCTCTCTCTCTCTCTCTCTCTCTCTCTCTCTCTCTCTCTCTCTCTCTCTCTCTCTCTCTTTCTGTCTCTGTCTCTCACAGATTTCTGAGATGGCCTTCTCCTCAGCCCTAATACCTTACTCCACTAACAGGTCTTGTTGAATTTCACGTTTAATACTGAAACTACATTTTCAAAATCCAATTAACATCTAAACAAATGAGATGTCAGGAAACACTGTACAGAATAACATCGCCATCTAAAGAATCATGGTCGGGGATATGGCAAAACGAAACAATTAAAAACTGGTAGAGGTTGTTTTGTTCTATTTTTTTTTGTGTGGAAACAAGTGTAGGTTTATGGGAAGCTGTAAGAAATCACACAGACAAGGCTGAGCAGGGCGAATCTGGTCTGTGATGCTGGCTGGATGCGAGGTGGTGATTAGGGGGATAGTGGTTGGTTCAAGGCCAGCCTGGACAAAAAGTTAGCAAGAACCTATTTGAAATCAGCAATCCGAGAATAAAAGAAGCAGACAATAGGAAGCTGGACTGTGGTCTCCCTTTGGAGTCCTGGGGACAAGAAATGCCTTTAAGAAGAGCTCCGTACACATCAGAAAGAAGAGGCTCACAACTGGACTGTCTTCCATGCTCAGATCTTCCTGTCTGGGTCACTTGTGGACCACTGTCCCTGTCTGTGCTCCTTTGGGCCTGGGGCACTGAGGTTCTGTGAGAAAAATGGGTGATGGGGCACAAATTTGGCTAATATTCACAAAGGAGAAGTCAAGTCATCGATGTGTTGGGCTTCCTATTGACGTGGTGTATGAACTTGCTCATTTCCTTTCAAACTTCTTATTTCCGTAGATCTCAGAACCCAGATGGCATAAACCCTTCCATGGAAGAGATGCTCCAGGAATCCATACAAGTTGAGTAGGGGCAAGGCAAGCTAGGAGAGCTGGCACTAAAGTAAAAGAACTACATCTTTTTAAATTTGACATTCTCTTTGAAAATGTAATCAGAAGAAACAGGAAGATGGCAGAGGTACAGCTGAGGTCTAACTGAGCTGTCTCCAAGAAACCAGTTCTCACATTGCAGTGAGAAGTCACCAGCCAGAGAATCACACCACGTGAGCCGTAATAGTACAGAGGGAAAAAACAGGTATCCTGCTTATGAAGACAGATTTGAGCTCATGCTGGTGCTAGCAATGGAGACAGCCATGATGGTAGCCAGACAGAGCAGAACAAAGATGCCAGAGACTGAGTACATGTGGTTTTTCACACACCTCCAGTCTGGAGGTGATTAGGAGCAGAAGTCCACATCCTGCTAGCTACCAATGGACATAGATGGCAGACAGTCCAAAAAAACCAAGTGGATACCCCACACAAGACATCCTCACTCCTTCCCACAGAAGAGTTTAAGGAAGGTAACCATTCACCTCCCTACCACCTAAAAAGGACGCCATCTCGGATCCTGTCATTACACCCTGCCAGAGCAGCTAGCAGATAATTGGGACCATGAGAAGGATGCCATCTTTGATATTGGCATAGACCTTGCCAGAGCAGCTAGCAAATAAGTTGGTTGGAAGAAGCAGCAACTGTGGCACCATTTTTCAAAAGAGCAAAGGAATGTGTTCTCTGAGAGTCTGTTCCACCTGGTGGAAGGCTAATTCACCCAGGAGAAGGAAGATTCTCTGAGGGAAGGGTCACTTTCTTCACCTGGTGGCTCAGGGAGAGGCAGCCCAGACCCTCTGCAGGGAACTAAGGCATTCCATTCATTTCACAGCCGAACAAGTAGCAAAGCCAACTATAGGAGTTTAGAAGCCAAAAGTCTGGAAAATAATAATAATAACTGGGCAGGCTGTAAAAGCCAAGAGCAGTTCCATGTTGGGCCAAAAGAGAGTTATCAGGGGCTGGCCCCTCCAGGAAAAGCCACTGATTGTAGGTAGGTCAAAACCCCACCCAGGGCCGGGAGTTTGGCCTAGTGGTTAAAGTGCTTGTCTAGCATGCATGAAGACCCGGGTTCGATTCCTCGGTACCACATACATAGAAAAAAGCCAGAAGTGGTGCTGAGGCTCAAGTGGTAGAGCTATAGCCTTGAGAAAACCCAAGGACAGTGCTCAGGCCCTGAGCTCAAACCCAGGACTGGCAAACCCCCCCCCCAAAAAAAAATAAACCCACCCATGATCACTCAGAGCAGCAACAAACTACAGAAACCAGTCACGTCTTTCTTGTACTACACACAAAGCAGATCTCTCGGCCACTAAATTAGTCCTGGAGGAGGGTTACAAAGACCCCAAGTCTATAAAGCAGAATTCTGCTCAAACAAACAGTTTTGAGAAATCAACTAAGCCACAAGGCAAACAGACCACCCTAAGGCAATCAAAGGTGTCATCGGGAGACTCGATAGCCGGCACAGGGGAGACACAAGATCCCACAAATAAATTGAAGATTGTTTTCTACTTATATTTTTCTATTTTTTATTCTTTTCTTTTCTTTCTTCTCAATTTAGTCTATTATTTTTTTTTCTGTTGTTAATACTTCCACTTATTCGTTTTATTCTCTCTTTTTTCTCTTCTCCATTTTGTTTCTTCTTCCTCATTGCTGTTTGGTTCATTCTTTGATCCACAGCCTGCCGTGTTTAGCAGGCTGCCTCCTTTATTGCGTGTATACTTAATTCTCTATTGAGCAATCTTATTATTTTTAATTTTAGTATTATTACTTTCTACATATAATTCTTTTAACTTCTTTATCTGTTTTTTATACTTTTTTCTTTTCTTTTTTTCTTTCTCTGAATTTAGGTCTTCTGTCTGTTTTCTTCCTTCTGTTCCTTTCCTTTTCTACGTCCCTCTACTCTGATTTTCTCCTCCAATTTTTCATTGCATCTCTTAATATTTCCTCTAATTTCACCTCAACTTATTTTCCTTTATTTCTGGTCCTTTGCTTCTTTTTTGTTTTCTTTATTCTGTTGATCCCTAATTGTGTGTCTATATCTGTATTCACTGTGGCTGGGCTAAAGTGCCTTACCATGTGATTCTTTTGGTCCAAATTGCTTTAAACCTCATGACAGGCATGTTCACTGATTACAACTGTATATAATCCCCATTTCTGAAACACAACACCCCTTCCATAACATGGAAAGTAGAATTTAACGGGGGAATTCCTATCTCTGATTTTAAGCTTCTAAAATCAGGGCAAATACAGGGCTTGGGTTTGGGTTTTGTCTTAAGACTTTGCTCTGTGGTGATCTACTTACCAAAAAAGGAGACATAGAATTAAAATGCCTATCTTTGATGGTGAACCTCCAAAATCTATGCAACTACAGGGATCTGGGTTGATTCCTTAAAATTGTCTTCTGGTATGACATTGGTTTTGCTTTCATTTTCAAATAGGCAAAACAAGCCATAGAAATACAGGAAAAATGGCAAGTCAAGTAACCTCAACTCCCACTAAAAATAAACAGGAAAAAGAGCAATTGATGAAAAACTTATGGGATAATTCTCAAAATGCTCTACAAAGACTGCTGTTAAACATGCTGAATGAAAAAATTGAAAGCCTCCATGGTGGCTATGTATAAGTGTGATGAGGGTAACCAGAGATTCACGGGGGAATTCATGGAATCCACAAACAGCAAGCTGAATGAATTCCAATAGAAGGAAAGTGAGTCCAATGTAAGTATAGCCACTCGGCTAAAGGATTTGAGAATGAAACACTGAAAACCAAATCAAGGAGGTAGAGAAGTCCATACAAGATCTCAAACAAAGCTTCCAGCAAAGAAATTGAAGCCATCAAAATTGACCAATTAGAAGGAAGGAAAATAAAAAATCAAAGTAGAAAGTCTTGACCGTAGATTAGATGATGCGGAAGATAAAATCTCTGGAATTGAAGATTAGCCTAGATTTTATAGAGAAAGAACAATTATTCAAAGTGAATCCAAGAAACAAGTAGATCCCTTCAACAGAAGAAACAATCAGATGGCCTAAATTTTAAGGCTAATAAGTGTAGAAGAGGGCCTAGAGAAAGAAGCTAAAAAGACTAGGAAATTTATTTAATGGAATCCTACCAGATAATTTCCTAAACATCTAAAAAAAAAAGGCCCAGAAGCCTTTAGGATTCCAAACAGACCAGAACAGAATATGACATCTCACTGCCACACTGTAATCTGCACAGGCTCAATAAAGACAAAGGAAAGGATCCTTAAAGCATCCTTGCCAAAGAGATCAAACACCTATATAGGAAAAGCAATCAGAACAACTAAGAAGAGACTAGAATGAAATCTACCATGCCCCGAAGTATACCATGCCCAACTAAGCTCCTTCATAACCAAGGGAAAAATAAAATCCTTCCACAGCAAAGAAAAATTGAAAAAAATATATCTCCACCAAACGAGCATTTCAAAAGATATTTAAAGACGTTCTATACATAGGAAACTAACAAGAACATGATAAAGGCGAGAAATGGCCCCTAAACAGAAAATCAGATAATCATAGAATTGATGAGGCATAGCCCCTGAGAAAGTAGATAACATGACAGGAACTACCAAACATCTCTCGATTCTAACTCTCAATATTAATGGACTTAACTCTCCAACGAAACAACAGAGATTGACAAGCTGGATCATAAAGCAAGATCCTTCTATCTGCTGTCTTCAAGAGACACGCCTTTCCCACACACACACTAAAAAATACATATTCTGAAAGTGAAAGGCTAGAATAAAATATACCAAGCAAATGTTCCCTACAAACAGGCCAGAGTCGCAACCCTAATATCAGATAAAATAGACTTCAAATTAAAATTAATGAGAGAAGAGATAAAGAAGGACATTACATACTAATAAAGGGATCCCTCCTACAGGAGTATATAACAATTCCAAATATCTACACCAAATGCCAGGGCACTCAAATTTATCAAACATTACTTACCCTAAAATCACACATACGTATTGATTGTTGGCGATTTTAACACACCACTTTTGCCACTGGATAAATCAACCCAGCAAAAACTTAACAAAGAAACCTCAGAACTAAGCAATTGCATAGACCAACTAAACAACAGATATCTACAGAATATTCCACCAGCAGCATCAGAATATATGTTCTTCTCGACAGCACATGGAACCTTCTCCAAAATGGACCACATTCAACTGTTCATAATATTTAGCAAAAATGAACATACAAAATACCAGCTTCTCTGGGATGCAGCAAAGACAGTACACAGAGGAAAATTTATAGCTCTGAGTTCCTACATCAACAAATGGGAGAACTCTCAATTGAACAATTTAATGATGCATCTGTAGCTCCTTGAAAATGAGCAACAAGCCAAATCTCAATCCAGTAGATGGAAACAAATAATTAAAATTAAATCAGAATTAAATGAATTTGAATCTAAAAATAAACTACAGCAAAGATCAACGAAGAGTTAGTTCTTTGAAAAAATTAACAAAATTGTCAGAACTCTAGCAAATCTCACACACCCAAGTAAACAAAATCAGATATGAGAATGAGAACATCACAACAGAAACAACCAAGAAGAATATTATAAAGGAATACTTCGCAAACCTTTACGCTAATAGATTTGGGAATCCAGAAAATAATGGAAGAATTTCTAGCAAATACTGATATTCCCAAACTGAACCACAAAGTTCTAAACCAACTAAACAGACCCATATCAAGTATTGAAATAGAAATGGCAGGACCAGATAGATTCATAGCTGAAGTCTGTAAGGCTTTCAAAGGAAAACTTATACCGATACTCCTCAAACTCTTTAATGAAATTGAAAGTGAAAAAATCATCACAAAACTCATTCTATGAGGCCAGCAGAGTTCTCATCCCCAAACCAGAGAGAGACCCATCAAAGAAAGAGAACCACAGACCCATTTATGCAATGAACATCAGTGCAAAACTTCTCAATACAATTCTGGCCAACCGACTTCAACATCTATTCAAAATATTCATACATTATGACCAAACAGGATTATTCCAGGGATGCAAAGCCAGCTCCATATATGCAAGTCAATTAATGTAATTCAACACATCAATAGGAGCCAGGACAAGAACCACATGGGCATTTCAATAGAAGCAGAAAAGGCATTTGACAAAATCCAACATCCCTTTATGATGAAAGCTCTGGAGACACTTGGAATCCATGGAACACTCCTCAATATAATAAAGTCTGTATATGACAAACCTACAACTAGAATTACACTTAATGATGACTAAGTTAAAACTTAATGGTGAAAATTTAAAAAAAATTCTTCTTAAATCAAGAACAAGACAAGGATGTTGGCTCTCTTCATTCTTCTAATGGAAGGCAAGGGGTAAACAAAAAGGGAATCCAAACAAGGAAAAATGAAGTAAAATATCCCTCTTTGCAGTGACATGATCCCGCAAAGATCCCCAAGTTACTTGAGCTGATCCAAAATTTTGGTAAAATAGCAGGGTATAAAATTAAGTCACAAAAATCAGTAGCTTCTCTGTTTGTCTACAGTAAGAAGAGCAAGGCTGAAATCCTTAGCAAGAAGAACAGTGCTGAAAGAATATCAATACCAAACTTCCAACACTATTATAAAACTGTAGTTATATTTAAAAAAAAAAAGAGCTTTGTCCTGGACCAATGGGAGAGAATTGAAGACCCAGACATGATCCCACAGACCTATGGCCACCTAATCTCTAATTGAGAAATCAAAATGATTAGATGGAAGAAAGAGAGCTTCTTCAACAAATGGTGCTGGCAAAATTGGCTACAGACATTTGGAAATTGAAGTTGGATCCTTACAGATCACCCTGCACCAGAATCAACTCCAAATGAATTCAAGACCTTGGAGGTAAGAGCAGGTACCCTGATAATATTACAGGAAGGAATGGGGGATACACTAGGGTTCCTTGGCATAGGTCAGAACTTCCTAAATAAAGATTCAACAACAAACCAAAAAAAGGTTGCATAAATGGATCACATTAAATGTCAACGCTTCTGCATGGCAAAGGATGTAGCTAGCAAGATAAATAGAAAGTCCACAGATTGACAGAAAATATTCACTAGCTATACAATAGATAAGAGCCTTATATAAAAAATACGCACAGAGCTACAAAATTAAACTCCCCAATTAAAAAAAAATCCTCTATGAGACAACCAACCCATTAATGAGTGGGATAAAGAATTAAAAGGACACTTCTCTGGAAAGGATATAAGAATGGCCACGAGACACATGAAGAAATGTTCAACATGTCTGACCATAAAAGAAATGCAAATCAAAACCACACTGAGATTTCACCTCACTCTCATTTACAATGACTAGTATCAAGAAAACAAGTAGTAATAGTAGATGCTTGCAGTGATGTGGCCAAAAGAGAACACTACTGCACTGTTGGTGGGAATGCAAACTGGTTCGGCCACTCTGGAAAGCAGTATGGAGGTTTCTCAAAAGACTATGACCTATCACCCAGCAATCCCACTGCAGGGCATTTACCCAAAGAATCACAAACAGGACCATAATAAAGCTACCAGAACAACCATGTTCATTGGCAGAATTAGTTACCATAGCTAAGATATGGAACCAACTCAGACGCCGCTCAATAGATGAACGATTCAAGAAAATACAGTATCTATACACAATGGAATTCTATACTGCCATCAGAAAGAATGACACAGCTCCATTCGTTAAGGAAATGGAAAGACTTGGGGGGGGGAACATATTAAGTGAAGTAAGCCAGACCCAAAGAAACATAGGCTCCATGGTTTCCTTCATTTGTAATAATTAGTATATATCTAGGGCAGCCCTACGCAGAGGATTACAATAACTCAATAGCTATGCACATATGATCATATAAAATGATGCTAATCAAAATGTACTCCAGGATACAGAAACAATAAGTTTGTGTTGCTGTTGTTGCTGTCAGTATACTGTATAAAGTTCTTTTTTTGTTTTCCCTTTGGTTTATCCACTCACTGTTTTTGATTCTGTATACACATTTATCTGATTTGGAGAAGGACGAGGAATAACAAAATGGTGAAACAAGGACCAAGGGTGAACTTTAGAAATTTGGGGAAGAGAGGGAGCGGGAACCAGAGGGCTGGTGGTAGAAAAATGAGGAAGGAGTTAACAATGTTTGGCAAGAAATAGAGACATTACCTTACTTATATAACTGTAACCCCTCTGCATATCACCTTTATAACCAACTTTAATTTAATTAAACAAATAGACCAAATCATAAAGAAATGTTAAGTCCGTATGAAATCAGTTCAATATATATGTCTTGATTCATTGAAAAAAAAGAAAAAGAAAGTGTAATCAAAGAGGTAGAGAGAGAAAACATGGCAGAGAGAACAGAAAAAAAACAAACTGCAGTAGTGATGAATGTGTGTCTTCATGTCTACTATAGGGACTCACTGAGAAGAAATCCTACAGAAATCCTGGCCTACCAGGGTTATTCACCTGCCCACACAGGCTCATGGCCTGATGCAGCCACATGGCTGTTCTAGGTAACATCACTTAATAGAGGCGGCTGTGAGAGGTGGGGATGGGGAGTCCCAATAGTGGGGGGTGCTGGGTAATGTCGACAGAGAGTAATGTTGGGTAATGTTGATCGTGGTGAGTGCTGGGTGATTTGGAGGGGCTTGAGGAACAGGCCCTGTAGAGATGAGGTATATGAGCTATCTCTGTGCTTTCTACTCTCCAGTTTCTCTGAGAACCTAAAACTGCTCTGAAAAAAGCAAATTTAAGCCCCACACCAGTGGCTCACATCTGTAATCCTAACTACTTAGGAGACTGAGATCTGAGGATCATGGTTTAAAGCCAATCCAGGGAAGGAAAGTCTGTGAGACTTTTATCTCTAATAAACTATCCCAAAAGAAAACACCAGAAATAGAACTATTGGCTCAAATGGTAGAGCAGAGTACTAGCCTGGAATAAAAAGCTCAGGGACAGTGCCCAGGCCCTGAATTCAAGTCCCAGGACAGACACACAAAATAACCTCACATTTATTAGTCATAATATTCAGCATACATATGTAAGATTAGAAACAAAATAACTTGAGTGGTTGGGGAAAGATTGAAGAGCTGGCATTGGTCAAGATCCATGGTCCTGAAGAGTTGAGACATTGAAGTTAAACCCCTTTACACAACTATGCAATGATTATTAAAAAAAATAATTTTGAAAAAGCAAAAAGTCGAGTTTGTTGATTTTAAAAGACAAAATATATATTATATTTATAAACTGCTCTGTTAAATGGCAACTCCTTTCTACAGTTACTTACAGATAATTAGAAAAAGAAAACATCGGCAAAGTAGAAACAAAACTGTAAATGACCTATTTATCCTACGACTTACATGCCAAATAAACCCTTTCATGGAAATAATAAAAAGCCCTTGCTAAGCAAAAGTAATGGGGAGAGGTGGACACTGGATTGAATCTCAGACAGCAAACTGCAGAGGCAAAGTGTACAGGACAGTATCTTGTCCCAGCAGAAGCAGATTGCTATAAAAACAGAGGAGGGGCTTAGCAGTGGTGGCCAAAAGCTGGGCACAGGTGGCTTCTACCTATAATCTCAGCTACTCAGAAGGCTGAGATCTGAGGATCAAAGTTCAAAGCCACCAGAGGCAGGAAAGCCTAGGAGACTCTTATCTCTAATGAATCAGCAAAAGCCAAAAAGTGGAGCTTTGTCTCAAGTGGTAGAGCACTAGCCTTGAGTGTAAAAACTCAGGTACAGTACCCTAGCCCTGAGTTCAAGCCCCTAGAACAAGAGAGAGGGGGGGGGGGACATGTCTAATCACCCAGTATCCCTTGGGGTAGCACCTGATTCCTTCCAATGTCTCCCCCAAGGTCCAAGTGGGTTCTTAGGCCTCTCTCAACCAGCACACTACAGCCAACAAGCCAACAAACACACCAGCTAGGATAAGATTGCAACACTAATCAAACCCACCATCTCCAATTTCATATGTGTTTGGGATATTTTACTGGAGATACGGAAAACTGAAAAAGAAGAAAAAATGGACTGCATTGTGTGTACATGCATGCACATGCATGCATGCATGCATGCGTGCGTGTGTGTGTGTGTGTGTGTATGCGTGCATGCACACACGCTGGTACTGAGGCTTAAACTAAGAAACCTGGGCACTGTTCTTAGGCTCTTTATTCAATGCCAGTGCTCTACACTAGAACCCTGGCTCTACTTCTGAACTAGCTTAGAACCTTGATCTATAAATCTCAGCCTTCTGAGTAGCTAGAATTACAGGTGTGAGCCATTAGCGTCCAGATCTATTTATGTAGCTATTTTTTATTTAGCTTTAATTGTTTGATGTTTCCTCTTACCGTGTGTACTCAAGGGGACAAGTTGTTTGTACTCTAAACTATCTGACCATAGAGTCAAAAAGTGAATAACTACATTCACTCTTTTTTTTTATCATTATTTTTATGCTGCTACTGGGGCCTGAACTTAGTACCTCACACTCTTGGTTGACTTTTGCTACTCAATGCTGGCACTCTACCACAGAGCCACAGCACCACTTCCACTTTTCAAGTGGTTCATAGAAGATAAGAGTCTCCTGGGCTGGCTTTGAACCTTGCTCCTCAGAGTTCAGCCTCCCGCGTAGCTGGGATTGCAGGTGTGAGCCACTAGCACCCGTTCATATTTATAATTTTTTAAATGAATATTGGTGGTGTAAAACAACAATGGGTGAGCCCTGCACCACCCATAGCCCTGACACAAGAATCTCATGTGTCAATACAAACCCCCCTCATACCCTCTCCAGCTCTGCCCCAAGTCCTGAACCCCAAAACCATCTACCTTTATCACTGTGAATGACAGAGAGCATGGAACCTGAGGTGTATAATTCCAGGACAATCAGAACCCTTTCCAAGTCTTTGTCATCTCCCTTATTGGGGTGACTTTTTTGGGATACTGTAACACTCTGAGACTATAGAAGTGACTTATGAAGCCAGGCACCAGTAACTCACAACCATAATCCCAGCTACTCAGGAGGCTGAGATCTGAGGATCATGGTTCAAAGCTAATCTGGGCAGGGAAATTTGTGAGACTCTTACCTTGAATGAACTACCAGGAAACTGGAAGTGGAGCTGTGGCTCAAAGTGGTAGAGCATCAGCCTTGAGCTAAAGAGCTCAGGGACATGTGCCCGGGGCCTGATTTCAAACCCCACAAAAGATTGGGGGGAAAAAAAACAACACTGTAATATTTACAGGGAGATTTGCAAGCGGAGGCTCTCTGTCTTGCTCTCATTGGGGTGGGGGTGGCCAAGCAGTGAGCAGAGTTCACCTGTCTTGCTCATCCAGCTGAATGTGTGTGTGTGTGTTTGTGCGTGTGTGTGTGTGTGTGTGTATTTGTGTGTGTGTGTGCATGCATGCACATATATGTGTGCATGCCCTTGGGTAGAAGAGGGCTGTGTATGTAAATGAGCATTTGCAAATGCAAATTCAGTAATTACAGTCCCACATTACTGTAGTTAGACACCTAACTAGCCATTTGTACATGCAATTACCCAATTTGTATAGGTTTCTAATGGATAAGCAGGAGTCTCATCAGATAGTCTTAGAAGTCTACGGGGTACCTCCCCACCCCCAAATCCAGAAACATTGCACACTCAGAGAGAACTTCCTTCCTTCCTTCCTTCCTTCCTTCCTTCCTTCCTTCCTTCCTTGCTTCCTTTCTTTCTCCTCTCCTTCTTTCTTTCTTTTCTTTTTTTGGTCAGTCCTGAACTCAGGACCTGAGCACTGTCCCTGAGCTTTTACACTCAAGACTAGCACTCAACCACTTTGAACCCCAGCTCTAATTTCTGGGTTTCTGGAGGTTCATTGGAGATAAAAGTCTTTCTGACTTTCCTGCCCAGGCTCGCCTCACACAGGGATCCTCAGGTCTCAGCCTCCTGAGCCAGCAGCAGCCAGCTTCTCTCTGGCTAAGAGTCTCATGGTCTTTCCTGCCCAGGCTGGCTTTGAACCACTATGATCCTTAGATCTCAGCCTTCTGAGTAGCTAGGATTACAAGTGTGAGCTACAGACAGAAAAAAAAATTCAGAAATGGAGCTGTGGCTTAAGTGGTAGAACACGAACTAGCCTTGAGCAAACAAAGCTCAGGGACAGTGCCCAGGCCTTGAATTCGAGTCCCAAGACTTCCCCTCCCCCCACCACACAGTGTCTTGGTTGCACAAGTTATTTGTTTGATCTCCACTAACAGTTCTGACGCTCTTTAGCTGATCACATAAGCAATTTCTCATTTTTCCATCTTCCTTCACCTGCACTTCATTTTTGTACCCAGATCCTTAGGAGACTCCAGCTCAAGCCCCAACCTCT
Source organism: Megascapheus bottae (assembly GCF_031878675.1). Taxonomy (NCBI): domain Eukaryota; kingdom Metazoa; phylum Chordata; class Mammalia; order Rodentia; family Geomyidae; genus Megascapheus; species Megascapheus bottae. The sequence continues at coordinate 11,003,216 of NC_143539.1, forward strand.
GAGCCAAATACTCCTCACCCCCCTCACTGGCTCTTTCTCTCCATTTTCACCATTGCCCCTACCAAACACCAAATCTTCTATTGTATAATAGCCACCTGTTACCTAACAGATAGCTGCAAAGATGCCCACCAGAGTACCAAACACCACCATGTCTCATCTCAGTCTATCTACGCTAGCTTACTGCTTGCCTGAATTTTCTGCACTCCCAGCTCTCCAGTACATCTCCCACCCATCTGCCACAGGACCTTTGCACATGCTGCCACCTCTGCCTACAATGCCGTTCCCATGGTGCATCTACTTAGTCCCTGACCAGAGACTCTGAGAGAGCTCGAGACATCTTCTACTTCAAGCATTGGCTAGAATTCTGTTTTCATGTTTGTTTCTGTGATTGTCTGTTGAGTGTCTGTCCCTCTACCCTCCTGCCGGTTCCACAGAGACAGGGGTTGTGTCCATTTTTCACACTCTTGGTGAACAAGAGGTCTTCAGTACAATCTTTAGGATGAGTGCATGAATGAATGGTTGTATGAAGGAATAAAGAAACTGCACTCTGGGTCTTGGCAATTTAGTCCCAAGGAAAAGATGGATGCGGCAGAATGGCAAACACATTGCTAAATGAATACATGAATGAATGATTGGTGAATTTTGTGAGTGCTAGGGCTTGTCTCTGAATTGTTTCCTACTAATCCAAAAGCCAGCCCCAAATGTTGATTCCCTCGGGCAAATTAGGGTCACCCATAGCCAGCATCACATAGTAGGTGCTTTATGGATTTGCTGGCTGCAGGACTGAATGAATGCTATGTACCAATAAAGCACAGAGAATACAAAAGTGCATTCCAGCCAGGCACTGTGACTCATGCCTGTAATCCTAGTTCCTCAAGAGGCTGAGATCAGAGGATTTTAGTTCAAAGCCAGTGGGAGCAACACATCTGAGAGACTCTAATCTCCAATTGCCAGTCAAAAGCTAGAAGTGGGGGTGTGGCTCAAGTGGTAGAGAGAACAAATTAAAGGACAGCATCTGGGCCCTGAGTTCAAGTCCCAGTATACACACACACACACACACACACACACACACACACACACACACACACCTGCATGTCATCACGCCAGTAAAATGCTTTGTGCACAATCTTTGTTTGATGTTACTATGCAATTGAAAAATTAAACGAGCATGCATCCTGTCACATTTTGAGCTAACTATGCGCTAATTTTCAGGACAGAGAGGGGAAAAAAAAACCCAGTTAATTACTATTTTGTAACTACAGTCTTCCCTTTCCTTGCTTCCACTGTAATGTAATGTAGTCAAATAAAGAAGTTACTCCAGTGTGATTTCATCTCTGGAAATAAAACAGTACTTATAACTCTTTGTTTGGAAGTGTAATTTTAGCTCACTTAAGAGCTGGTTATCTGACGTCGTCCTAAAACACAGAGATGCACAACACCGGAACTCACCCTGCAATCTCATCTACTCAGGAGACTGAGGTCTGAGGATCACAGTTTGAAGCCAGCCGGGGCATGAGGCTCTGATCTCCAATGAACTAGCCAAAAGCCAGAAGTGGAGGCATGGCACAAGTGGTAGAGCACCAGCCCTGAGAGAAAAAGCTAATCAACAGTGTACAGTCTTAAGTTTAAGGCTTATGACTAGAATAAAATTAAAAAAAAAATAAACAGAAATCAGAGCGCTGGGCTTCCAGCTCTGCTGAAGAAAGAGCTCTGTCTGCCTGTCTGTCGGCCCATCTGTCTGCCTCCAGCCACGTCCAGGCTCTCCTGGAAAAGTCACACACCAGTGTGAGTTCTGTGGAACTCCAAAGACGCCCCTCCAGTCACCTCTGGGGTCCCGCTGACCCCCACCTCCTTTCTTCTCACTCAACCCTTTCTCCGTGCCACAGCTCATTAAAGACAGAGCCATCCCCAGCAGATTTTTCTTGCTTTTAGAACTTCAAGTCATACTACGGAGAGTTGAGCTTCAAGATCAAAAGGCAAAGTAACTAGACTTCTTCTCTTCCTTCTGCTTCCCACAATCCCCGTCTAACAAAGCAGACTCAAAGGCCAGGAAAACTCTCTGAAGGTCAGAGGAGCCCACACCAGTGACCTGTCACCTGTCTGGTGCTGAGGAGCCAGGTGGGCCAGACCCAAGAGGGTGATGGGAAAGGATCCACCAGGCCCGGGGATTGGAGCCCGGTCAATGGTGTCTGCAGAGACGTCACCGAGATGCCCTCCTGGGCCTGGCTTAGCTCCACCCAGGCTCTTCCCATGGATGAGGAAGACAGATGTGGGCGATGTTGTGATGTCCTGGGGGTAAATCCTGCTCTGGGCACATGGGAGATTTCTGAACTGAGAAGAGTGGACAGGATCCGGATGCTGAGATCTGAGGATCTCAGTGCCAAGCTCACCCGGGCAGGGGAAAGTCTCCAAATAACCAGTAAAAATCAAGAAGTGGGAATGCTCTTCAAGTGATACAACCCTAGCCTTGAGCAAAACGGCTCAAGGACAGCACCCAGACCCTGAGTTCAAGGCCCAGGACCAGTATATAAGCAAACAAAATTTCAAACAACAACAAAGAGAGTAGAAGGATGGCTGAAGCAGGCCAGAGTTCAAATAAATCAACAAATAAACAACTAAGAGGAAGGGAGGGAGGGACGACGGAGGGGAGGAAGGAGGGAGGGAGGGGAAGGGAAATGAAAGCAAATGAGAGAAATAGAGGAAATGAGATTTTCCCCTGCCCTGCGAGATCTCTGCAGACCCCCTCTCACCGGGGTTCTAGGGTCTCTGTTTGACGTCCCCCCTCTTTCCCGTGGGTAACCCCAGCAGAGAGTCACTCAAGAGGAACACATCTTCCTGTTTTCACCTGGGTCCTCAGCAAACTTGTGGATCACTTGTGATCCAACAGGGAGTCCTCACCCATGAATCCTGCAGCCTTGAAGCATTTTAGGCTACATTTCTGTAAGTCCCTTTTTTTTTTTCTTCTTTTGAATGTCAACCTCTGGGCTTGAACTCTGGGCGCTGTCCCTGGGCTCTTTTGCTCAGGGTTACCTCCCCATCCCTGGAGCCACAGAGCCACTTTGGTTTTCTGGTGGTTCATTAGAGACAAGAGTCGCATAGACTTTCGGGCTGGCTTCGAATCTTTTTTTGGGGGGGGTTTGCCAGTCCTGGGCCTTGAACTCGGTGGCTTTGAATCTTAATCCTCAGATCTTAGCCTCCTGAGTAGCTAGGAAGACAGATGTGAGCTACCTGGCTGTAAATCCTTCTTGACATGGTGACACAATAGGAACTTACAAATGGGACCAGAAAGATGTTTAGCCTTCTAGCTTTCCCACACACCCTTCCCTCGAAACAAATAAGAAAACCAAAACCCCCACATTCCCTGCCTATACCCCATTTACCAAAACAATTCGTAATCAATGAAAAAAATTAACTGTATCCTCTTAATAAAAAAAAGTGCAGATGTTTTCTTTACAGTGCTTTATTAATTTGTAAATACCACTATTGAATTTTTGAAAGTTCTCATTTAAATGTATTGATCTATTATTGTTTTGTGGACTTCTTCCTCCCGGTTCTTCACCCCCAAAATATCTGGAATGAAAAGAATCCCTAAGACTAGGGCAGGGAAAGTTGCTGTGAAACTTGTAGCAAAGTGTGTGTGTGTGTGTGTGTGTGTGTGTGTGTGTGTGTGTGTGTGTGTGTGTGCCAAGGCCTGGATACTATACCTTAGCTTTTTGCTATTTCTTTCTTTTTTTCCCCTCATTGCTGGTACTCTACCACTTGAGCCACACCTCCATTTCAAGCTTTTTGGTGGTTACTTGGGGCTCAATGGCTTTCCTGCCAGGACTGACTTAGAATCAAGAATCTCCCATCTCAGCCTCCTGAGTAGCTGAGATTACAAGTGTGAGTCGTTGATGCTAGGTTGTGTGTTTTTCCATATGGCACAATCTTTTCTTTTTCTTCATTTTTTGCAGGTCTGGGGCTTGAACGGTAGGCCTTGGAACTGCCTCTCCACTCCTTTTTGCTCAAGGCTAGCACCCTAACACTTGAGTCACAAATCTACTTCCAACTTTTCATGAGTACTTTATCTTATGGCCTTTGTAGTTTACCTTTCCTGCCTGAGCTGGCTTCAAATTGCAATCCTCAGCTCCCAGGCTCTTGAGTAGCTAGGATTACAGTCGTGAGTCACTGGTGCCCCAGATACAGACTCTTTTATTTTTGCCAGTACTGGGCCTTGAACTCAGGACTTGGGCATTGTCCCTAAGGTTGGTCAGTGCAGTGCTCTATCACTTGGGCCATATCTCCCCTCTCAGCATTTGGGTGATAAATTGGACATCATAGGTTCATGGATTTTCCTCACTGGACTGGGTTTGAATCAGGATTCTCCCATCTCAGCTTCCTAATAAACCAGGATTACAGACATGAGTCGAGGTACAGAGCCTGTATACAATATGCAGACATGTTTCTGCTCTGTCCAGATTAGACAAGTTTCCTGTCACTGCGTCTGCCAGTGGTCACGACACTTCAAGTAAACTTGAAGGAGGTGACGATGTGGAGAGTAACGTGGTAGGAAGAGACTGAACTCATTAGCCTAAACCAGAACAAAAGAAGGTCCACCACTTAAATGAGATTTAAAGCCAAAGGAGGAAAAACTCTCCTTTCTCCTATAGGTCTCTTCCTCCAACAAAAGAAATTAGATGAAGAAATATTCACTGGTTAGCCTTGTAGTGAACCGGCAGGAAGCTGCTGGGGGAATTTACTTCGCAATTCTTGGATACATGAAAGATATTTGGATGGGGGCAGAGGGGCTTGGAAATGAAATATAAAGAACTTTCTATGTGGGTCAAGTCAGCTTTAATTCTCCACAGCCTCTGGGCATTTGCACACCATTCCCTGTCTTCTACTAACTCAGAGACAGGCTGTCAACCTTAGCTCACACTAAAATCCTTGTCCCGCCCCTGCCTTTCAAGGCTTCCCAGTGAGCTCAGAAGTAGTCCCTTGTCCCACGTGGGGAAGCCCCCTCTCCCATGCTAACCCTGTCCCCATCCCAGGCCCCGTAAGACTCCCCTGTGTCTGAAAAAAACATTTGAACTATGCAAATTGAAGCTCAAATGCCACCCCCTCCGAGAAGCCACCCAGGATTACCCCCTCAGAATTCTGTGTCACTTCAGTGTCCCACCGTGCTTTATCCCACTTGTGTAGGGATTCATACTCTGATTTCCCATCTTACCTCACCCCACCCACTATGTAAAGAAGTCCCAGGCACCCATGCCAAGCTGTTGGAAGTACAGAGAAGTTGTCACCCAATGTGGAGAAACGGACTTGACCTGAAAACAGGTATAAGAGCAGTTGGGCATCGGAGCTGGTGTGGGTTGCATCCCCTCGGGACCAGCAGATAGAAAACACGCCCCACATCAGCTTTCCAGCAGTTAAGAGTCCTGACCCCATCAGGCTGAGCCATCCCCCCTCTTCCTTTTTCCTCTCCCCACTCCCCCAGCTCCAGGGCAGACTCTTCCTTCCGGACAGCAAGGCTCCTGTCTGCCACCTCAGCTGAGTCTGGCCTGCAGAGTTTCAAACCAACCAAGGGAGTCACGTTTGAACGCTCACACACTGGAAAATGAATTGTTCTGATTTTTGCAGTGTCGATTTCTGCTTTTTGCAGTGGTGGTGAAAAGAGACCCAGTCATCACTCAGCAGGTCTTAAAGCAACCCAGAGCCGAGCCACCACATTTCTCCACAGGGAGGAGCCAGGCTGGATGCTCACACCACGCAGGACAAACTCCAGTCTCCAGTGACTGACACCCAGGCTTCCAGCTCCTGTGAACCTGCACAGAGTTTCCTGCCAACACTTAATCCCCAGGTGTGCAAGTTCTAGGCAGGTGACAACCACCGCCTCTGCTTGACTAATTAGGGGTACATGAAGATGGACAAAAGCCTGATTGCTGACAAAAAAAAGAAATTCCATTTCCAGAAAAAAAAAAGCCCCCTAAAACGCAAACAACAACAACACCCTGGTTCAGCAGCTCCAGGCGGGAAATGCAAGAAGTGGCCAGGTTCTTGGGGTTTGAAAGTCCCACTGGCCATCCCACCACTTTGGGGGGTTGGGTGATGGCTTCTGCATTCTGGGTACTGAGGGGACCCAGCCAAACCAAACTGTCTACCATCACAGGGAAATTAGGACTGGGGTTAGGATGCAGTCCCCACTCCCCAAAGAATCCAGAATTATGGCCACGGAGAACGGGACTTGAACCCAGATCCTTGGTGTTGACCCACCTTTTGCTCAAGGGTAGTGCTCTACTACCTGAGCCACAGCACCACTTCTGATAGTTAAATAAAGACAAGAGGCTCTCGAACCACAGTCCTCAGATGTCAGCCTCCTGAGTAGCTAGGATTACAGGCGTGAGCCACCAGTGCCTGGAACAGAAAGGACTTGCTAAGAAGGAGCAAGCTGAGCTGATAATCTACGAAAACCCAAAGGAAAAGCATTCTAGGCAGAAATACTAATAATCATAATCATAGTAAGAAGAATAGTTGCAAAGATTTTGAGTTTAACAGTATCGTAATCTCCTTCTTGGGAGATGTGGCTTTCCTTGGTTTCTGTAATCATGTCTGAAGTGATGTGATAGAAAATTCCAGAAAGAAAAAAAATCAAAGCCAGGAGCTGGTGGCTCACACCTGTAATTCTAGCTACTCAGGAGGCTGAGATCTGAGGATCAAAGTTTAAAGCCAGCCCAGGCATGGAAGTCTGTGAGACTCTTATCTCCAATTAACCACTAGAAAACCAGACATGGCACTATGGCTCAGTGATAGGGTGAGCTGAAGAGATCAGAGACAGTGCCCAGACCCAATTTCAGGTCCCACCACTGACAGAGAGAGAGAGAGAGAGGGAGGGGGGAGAGGGAGAGGGACAGAGAGAGAAATAATCGCCCTGTTTTCAATGGCCTCTCTGAGAAGTAGAATACAAACGTGCACTGTGGCATTCCATCTTGCCTGGTACATGGATCTTCCATTCACCCAGTGTATCCACATCATATCCATTATCTACCCATCCTCACTGCAGCTGGATGATCACTGAACCCCGGGGCTCAATGTAAAGAAACCATTCATTCATTCATTCATTTAGTGTATGTGCTGATCCTGGGGCTTGAACTCAGGGCCTGGGCACTGTCTCCTTCATCATTTGTGCTCAAGGCAGGTTAATTAATGCTCTGCCATTTGAGCCATAGTTCCACTTTCAGCTTGATTTTGCTTATTTGGGGTAGTGATTCATTGGACATGGCGAGTCTCAGTCTTTTCTACCCAGGCTGGCTTCAAACTGGGATCTTCAGGTCTTAGCTGCTGCTCATCAGATCTCAGCCTCCTGAGTAGCGTAGCTGGTGAGTTAACAGCGCAGGGCTGGCAGTTCTCAGCCTTGTCATGGGGATTCCCAGGTGCTCAGACTGGAGACCCCCTCCCCCACTGACTCTGAGATGGTGACACTGGGCTAAAGATCCATCAAGGATGGGGACCCCAAGCCAGGAAGCCCAAAGCCAGCATCATCACTCAGGCAGGTGGGTAGGTGGGTGCTTGACAAGGGAGACCAGCCAAGCCACAAACCATGGAACCACAGCACACATGGAACTTTCTCAGGAACACGTGTCTTGCAAAGACACATGGCACCCAGAGGAGCCATGGCAGGGAGAAAGCACCCAGCACACGATGCCTGCTGAACACCCATGGCTGCTTGCACAGTTATTCTCATGTGTACACACCTATATGCAATCCGTGCACACACACTCTCCACTGTCTAGACACAGTCATTCCCTGCCCTGTGCTTCTGAGAGGGAAAATAAAACAATTTTTCCCATGCTTCTTTTGCTCAAGGCTACTCAGTGTTCCACCATTTGAGCTTCCGGCTTTGGGGGTAGTTAATTAGAGAGGAGAGCCTCATGGACTTTTCTGGCCCAGGCTGGCTTCAAACCACAATCCTCAGATCTCAGCCTCCTGAGTAGCTAGGCTAACAGGCCTGAGCTGGCCACCTGGTGACACAAATCACTTAAAAACAAACCAACAAAAAAGCCCTGTCCCATGCACTACCCAAGGCCTACAAGCCCATGCCCCCACCCAGGGAAGGTGTTGAAAAGCACGCTTATGCTTGCACGTGCAGATAATCGCCATTAGGGTAGACACACACTTGGCAAGCACTCATCAATGCTATGCCTAGGGTCACAGGCCCCGGGTGTGCAAGCGAGGCCGGGTTGCTGTCCTATAGACACACAAGGACAGATGCTTTGCATGCCTGGGCGCATCTCGGCTGTGTCACACGCGTGCACACGTGTGTGCGTACACACACACACACACACACACACACACACACAGGCACCGTGCACTGGCAGCCTGCTGGGCATGGAAAGAGGGTGGCAGGCAGAGATGCCAGGAGAGCCTTGTGCGGGGAAGAGTGAGAAGGCAGAGTGGGGGTGTCACGGCTCCCCACGCCCGCCCGCAGCTCGTGACGCGCAGGTAGCGGGAGCCCCCGCGTGCGCGCCGGGGCCCCGCCGGTGGGCGATTGCTATGCAGAGGCAGCTGTCGCCAGCGTGGTGACGGCGACTCTAATTGATCTCATTATCTCCCCCCCTCCGTAAGGTGAAGTGCGGCGGCCGGGGGGCCGGCGGGGGGCGCGGGCGGGGCGCGCGGTGGGGGCCGCGCGCGCCAGGGCGGAGCGCGTGCGCTCCGGAGCCCTGCGCCGACCCTGGGCGCACAGCCAAAGGAACGCAGGCGGCGGTGGCGGCGGCCAGCGGGGAGGTGGGGATCGGGAGGGTGGGAAGGGGGCGACGGGGAAGAAGGGGTGGGGGCGGGTGAGAGGTCGAGGGTGCAAAAAGTGATTTCCATAGCCAGCACCCCCAGATCTGGGCGGCGTCTGGAGAATGGGGTGCGTTCCTTTTGTGGTTCTCCGTCTTGGGGTTCATTGTTATTAATGCTATTTATGTCTCATTCCTTCTCCCTCCTTTTCTCCACCTTCCCGCCCCCCCCCCCAGCCCTCACCTTCCCCCCTTCCCAAAGCATGCCCCCACCCGAGCGCTTCTGGAGTCAGCAGTGCTCGTCAATTAACCCTATCCAGGGGTGCCGGGATTACAGGGGGACTCAGCAGAGCTCCACCCGCCCCCTCGCAGGCTTCTCCCCGCCGTGCGCCCTCTCTGTGTGCGCCCTCTCCGTGTGCGCCCTCTCTGTGTGCGCCCCTCGCTCTCCCTGCTGGAAGCCGGGAGAGAGACGCAGCCAGAGGACTTGTAAGACCGGGGTGGGGGGGATTAAAAAAAAAGATCGGGAAATATTCAATTTGTTGTGTTTCTTGGGGTTGTTTTCTTTGCCCCCCCCAAAAAAAAATCACCTCCTCCCCCCCCCGAAAAAAACAACCCACCACCACCACCACAACAAAAATGATCCTCTTTGTCTTTTCGTAAAAAGGAAGCAATATGGGTAACTTGTGCCGCCAGCGCTCCGGTGCCAAGATGCCTTTCTTAAAAGCAGTTTCTGTTCCTTTTCCAGCCTAGCCAGATATATTTTTTTTTACCATAAAAAAACACTATATTTAATTGGTTATGGATCGCCCTACTCTTAGCACTACTGGATATCACAGAAAAACACATTAGTAGAGAGTAATTAGTGCGATGGCTGTAAACAACGCAAGCGCTATTAAGCTGTGGGTGATTAAATAGTATTACTTTTTTATTTTTTTATGGTCCTAGACTAAAAGACGGAAATTTAAAATATCCATTTCCATTCATGTTCATATATAAAAATATAAATAACAGGTGTCGACTACTTTTTAAGACACTACATCCACCTCACAGTTCAATCTATAGAGAACTACTCTTAAAAAAATGACAAAAATCTGTTTTTTTATTTTTTCTTTCTATACATGCCAAGGTAATTTTTCTTTTCTCCACATACCCGGATTTAAGAAAGAATCAAACAAAAAGCAGAAATATTTATTATTTAATTGGAGTTCTAGAGAGTCTAATGAAATCACACTCAGACCTATATCGCTATGAAAATAAAAATATGCTTGCCATTGAAATAGACTCCAGCAGGGTATTTTTTTGTTTTGTTTTGGCTTTTTTTAAATGTTTTGTTTTGGGGGGGGCAAAAACATGAAGTCAAGCATTGTATGGTGTATGAAGGCCAAAGTGACAGGCCCCAGGGTGGTGGCTGTGGTCCAAAAGGCAAGGAGGGTGCAGCTCAAGGGTGAGGGTAGGGGATAGGTTGGGGACAGGCTATGGGTGCATCTCGGGCTTCAGCATCCATTCATCCATCCGTCCGTCCCATCCATCTGTCCATCCATCCATCCATCCATCCATCCCCAGGTCCCCAGCTTGCACATCATTCTCTGGGTTCTGGCACATCTTTCCCAGCATCTGATTAAGTTAACAATGTGTTGTTATTTGCATGCAGATTTGCTCGGGCTTTCTCTCCAGCTGCTCGCAGACTTGGTGTTTCTCTGTGTGGAGATAGCGCTGCAGTCTCTAAATGCAATCTTTGTCAGGCCCAGGTGTGTTTTCATTGAAAAAGCCTTCTTCCTTCCAAGCAATTTTTTTCTCCTTCTCTCTCACTCTCTCTTTCTCTGTGTCTCTCTTTCTGTAGCATTTATAAGGCTGGATTATAGAATAGCCACATCTGGAGGAAAATTCTATTAATTATATACTTTTTTTTTTACTACTAGGAAGACAAATTCTAAAAGACACCAACGTTTTGGGTTGTTGTTCTTATATCTTTGACAAAGCTGCGTTTTATCTTATTTTGTTTTGGTGGGTTTCATTCCCCCCCCTCCACCCCAAGCATTTCAATATTTAAAGAGCTATTAACCAAGGAAGGATGTGTAGATTTCTAGGAAAAGAGAAATAGACCTCAAGGAAAAAAAAAAATCCTCAATGTCAAGCTAGCTTACTTTATCCAGGAAATCTAAAGGAAACAGAAAGCTTTGCTAATAAATCTCAGAACACCCAGAATTGGGCTGAGACTCCAGGATACAGGCCAGGCAATCAAAAAAGAGGTCTGTGCCGTTAGAGGAGTCTTTATTTTTGTTTATTTTTCACATGAAGTAAGTGCTATTAACCTTTTCACTTTTTCTGCTTCTAGGCAGATAACCATACAGATGACCAAATTGCCAGACAATGTCTTTCCTCTGCAGTCAAAAGGAACAACCAAACCAAACCATTTTACAGCATGATGACCCACCCCTGTGGGGAAAGAAGAGAGTAATTTTCAAATCAAGCTCCAGGTAAACAAATGGGGGGAAAAAAAACCCTGTCATCCTAAGTATTTATTCTCAACTTTCAGAAAGGCCGCAGGAAGCTTTACTTAAGGAATCTGGAAGTTACTTTGAAGCCAAGTATTTTACGTTTTATCTTGTTTATTGGGGTTATTTTAGAGGTTTGAGGGGGATGTTTGGGGCATTTTGTGCTTGTTTTGCTTTATTTTCATCTCTTTTGGTATGGTCGGGTGTAGAGAGAAATTGGAATGTTGGGAAAGTTTCAAACAACTGGCTTTTACCTAAAGAAAAATAATTTTCCAGGGTTAAAAAACGTAATCTTTGATTTAAAATACTTTTACAAAGGAATAGGTATTTTGCGTGCAAGAGTACATGGGTTCTGTGCTGGTAGGCTGGAGTGTGTGTGTGTGTGTGTGTGTGTGTGTGTGTGTGTGCAAACATGTGTGCCAGTCTTGAACTCAGGGCTTTGCAGTCTCACTTAGCTTTTTCCATTCAAGATTAGTGGTTAATTAAATATAAGAATCTCTCCGACTATTTTCTGCCCAGGCTGGCTTGGAACAGAGATCTTCAGATCTCAGCCTCTTGAGTAGCTAGGATTACAGGCGTGAGCTACTGAGCCCTGTTATGCTGCACATTTGCATACACAAAAGCATAAGAAAGCTGAGTGGTTTGGGGGAATGGGGGAAAGACTCATGGTTTTCTACCACTTTCACAAACTCCATCAGTTAAAAAGAAATCCAAGCTAGGAGTCCAGTAGTAACTCCTTCAGTACCTGTGATACAGTGATGTCTTCTGACTTATTCCAGGCCTCCTCTTCTTCCAAGGCTGCATCAGAACCATTCCAGATCTCTGTCCCTTTAGTGTGGAGGAGAGCAGCTTGCAGCTGGACACCTTTCTAAGTCCCACCTTCACCCTGAAAGCCACACTGTCTGCTTCCAGAATCCTAGCTGTGTCTCCTGCTTGATGTCTGACCCCTTCATACACAGCCAGATGCCAGGTACAGACACAGGCCATGCCTGTAGTCCTAGACTGAGATCTGAGGATCATTGTTTGAAACCAGCCTGGGCAGGAAAGTCCATGAGACTCTTCTCTCCAAGGAAGGAACCACCAAGAAAGTGGAAGTGGAGCTGTGGCTCAAAGTGGTAAAATGCGTCTTGAGTGGAAAAGCTCAGGGCTAACACCCAGGCCCTGAGGTCAACTCTCAGGCTTGGGTACAGGCATGCACACACACACACACACACACACACTCCAGTTTGCACTGCCTCAGACCATGTCTGTTCATAGGTGAAGGACACAGCCCTGCAAGAGAGTTCTTCAGGCTCAGTTTCCTGAGCTATGAAATTCAGACAGAACAGAGTCCTACGCCCGAACCATCCTCCGTCCAGACATAAATGACAAGGAAAGACCAAGTTGCCTGACTATGCAATCCTGGGTATTATCATTCACCGACCTTCTTATCTTCTAGAAAACAAGTCAATCCATTCAGACACTTAAAAAGAAAAATCTAAGGACCAGTGACTCACACCTCTCATCCTAGCTACTCAGGAGGCTGAGATCTGAGGATCATGGTTTGAAGCCACGCCAGCGATGAAAGTCCATAAGACTCTTAATCTCCAACTAACCAGCAAAAAGCTGGAAAAGGAGGCATGGTTCAAGTAGTTAAGAGTCCTATCCTTGAGTGGGGAAAAAAATTAAAAGCTAAGGACAGGACCCAGGCCTTGAGTTCAGTCCCAGCACACACACACACACACACACACACACACACACACACACACACACACACACACACACAATTAAACCAATATAGACCTATTTAAACAAACAATACAAGGAGAAGGCATTGAATTTTTAATTTGGGTTTCGGATGCCATGCTCTCTCTGGCATCCTGCCCTCCCCCTTCCCTACACCCCCCCCTACCCATTACCCACCCACCCTGAAAAAAAATCAGAGAAACAGATGTGATGATTCTGGATTACATCATTGGATAACATGCGGTCCTGAAGGGAGGGAGAACTTTAAAAAAAAAAAAAAAAGACATGCCATTTTGCTGCAATTGTGTGTTATTTTAGTAGTGATGGCTTGACTTTTGGCCCAAATACATATGCCAATAGTAAGTCTAACTCCAGGGACTCACAAAAAAAAAAAAAAGCCAAAAAAAAAAAGAATGAGCCGTTCGCAGCTGTACTGTACCGCAATACAGATTATATGTTTGTGGTGTCGGCGGCCACAACAGAATGCTAATTAAAATAGTAGCGTGATGAGAGAGGCTGCAAGAGCCTTATTCTATTATTTCCTGATCCACAGCTGCCTTTGTTTATATCGCTTATCCTCCCGTGCCACAGGTTTGTGTGTTGTTTTGTGGGGTTTTTTTTTTTTTAAGAGAAAATTTACTCCAAAAAGACTATCTTGATACACCATTAATATTTCAAAAATTTAAAGAAATAAAATAAAATAAGAACCAAAGAGGTAGCAGATTGTTATCTTCGTGTCATTTTCCCAACAGCACAACTGGAAAGCCTGTTCGGGTTGGGTATTTAGAAATAATTTATCAGCCATATTCCGACATCGCCTGCCTTCTAACATAATGGCTGAATACTTGAACCAAACGAATGCATAACCATCCTGACATCACTTATGAGTTTTAGATCGGTCAGTTAATGGAAGTCTTTACCCGAATCAATACTATAACAGCTTCTTGAAATGAACGTGATTTTTTTTTTACACACCATACTGCAAACAATAAGTACAGAAATACACTACCTTTATAACCTAGCACAAAGAAAACAGACATGTGAAATTAAGAAGCAATTATAATTTGTTTTTTTTGCAAACTAATATTCCAGTCGATTATTTTTAAAAAACACTTTCAGAAATAGGTACTTATCATTAAATAATTGGAAAGCATTAACACACACACACACACACACACACACATTCAAACCTCTGCACCTGATTAATCATTTTTTTACACTTTTTAAATAGCTGTTTCACCTACTAGCTACATTATCAGCTTGCTATTAAGTATTGATATTAATGATGGATGTAATCGTGATTAAATAAAAAGCTGCATTTAGAGGTAGTGGTGTGGTATTTTTTATTTTTCTAAATATGTTATTCCCTCATAATCTCTATTCAAGAGAATACTGTTTGGGTATCTAAATTAGTTTTTTAATCTCCCCATCCCACTTTCTTTTCATCTTTTGCTTGGATTATACATAAAAATGACATACCAGAAAACACAGATTTTTCTCAAATATGCCCCCCCAATCTATACATATTAGAGTAATTTGTAATCAGAGTCAGGAAAAGCTGTTGGCTCAAATTCAAGATGTTTATGGTACACTGACTGCACCCTTCAAAGAACCAAAAACCACCCTTGGAGTTTTATTTCAAATTTTCCTAAATGCATCTCTTTATGGAGAGCAGGTATAGTAATTAAAGAAATACATAATACCTGAGGGCATAGGATGCTATCACTCAGCCAGACTTATCAATTAAGTTAGAAAAGTAACCCCCCACCCAACACACACACACACACACACACACACACACACACACACACACACACCCAAAAAAATCCAGCAGTTCACTAATCAAAGACACATTCTTGCCAACCATGGCAAGAATTTTCCCCATCACCAACTGAACCGACAAGTTATTGTTGCTTGATAACAAGAGGAACTGGTCATCTCAGCTAAATGGGGAAATGGCATGAAGTGGCAGTCATGAAAAGAATCAGGGCATTTGGCATCCCCAAATGCCGTCTAAGTATGAGAGTGCTACAGGTGTGCCCCTGCCAACCACAGAGTGCCTCTCCTCCACTATAGCTGTCTCCTACTGTGGACACAACATAGATTTTTTTTTAATTGGATCCAGGAGCTAGCTAAATTATCCAACTGCTCTGTGCTTAAAGCCCCCAGCTAGCTTATATACCAATAATAATAAACTTGCTGTAATAGCTGCTCAGCCTATTATGTGCTGTCATGTTCTCTCTTTCTGTGTCCATCTCTGTCTCTCTGGGTCTTTGTCTATCTCTGTGTCTCTCTGTCTTGGTCTATGCTTTTGTCTCTCTCTACCTCTGTGTGTCTGTCTCTTTCATTGTCTCTGTCTCTGTTTCTCTGTGTGTTCCTCCCTCTCTGTGTCTTTATGTCTCTGTCTCTCTAGCTCTCTGTGTCTGTTTCTTCCATGTCTCTTTGTATGCCTTTGCCCCTCTCTGAATTGTCTGTCTCTCTCTACCTCTCTGCCTCTGTGACTGTCTCTCTTTCACTCTGTTTGTCTCTGTGTGTCCCTCTTTGTGTCTCTGTCTCTGACTATCTCTGTATATCTCAGTCCATTTTTCTGTGTCTCTCTTGTCTGTCTGTCTTTCTTTCAATAAAAATGGAAATAATTTAGGGCCGGGAGTGTAGCCTAGTGGTAGAGTGCTCACCTAGCATGCATGAAGCCCTGGGTTCGATCCATGGTACCACATACTCAAAAAGGCCAAAAGTGGTGCTGTGGCTCAAGTGGCAGAGCACTACCCTTGAGCAAAAAGTGTCCAAGGACAGTGCCCAAGTCCTGAGTTCAAGCCCCAGGACTGGCAAAAAAAAAGGGGGAAATAGGAAATAATTTAGTCTGATCAAAGCCACCGAAGACACTCCTTGATTGGTTCCCTTCTTTAAAAAAAAAGACTAGGGCCGGGAGTTTGGCCTAGTGGTTAAAGTGCTTACCTAGCATGCATGAAGATCCGGGTTCGATTCCTCAGTACCACATGCTTAGAAAAAGCCAGAAATGGTACTGAGGCTCAAGTGGTAGAGCTCTAGCCTTGAGAAAAATCCAAAGACAGTGCTCAGGCCCTGAACTTAAGCCCAAAACTGGCCAAAAAAAAAAAAAACCAACCCAAAAAACCAAAACCAAAAAAGACTAATTATACAATGGATCCAAGGTAAGTAAATATATATATTTAATATTATTCTCTTCTGATATGGGGGACAAAATAACATCTTCACTCAAACTAATAATGTCCTCACTCAAAGCTAATGTCTCAACTTCCCCTCAGTAGCGTGAAGAGGCATTCTCTTTTTCCTGTAACATGTTTCTCTGCCAGGTCAAAGAAATAACCAGCCACAACCATACCCTAGGATGGTGACTTGCCAATGGACATAGTCCAGGAAGGCAGAAGGACCAGACCTAAACTGCTCAAAATAAAATGGGAACCCTATGCCACCATTCTGAATCTCAAAAAAGTGTTGCCTTTCTCAATAAGAGACAAAAAGATTTTAATGGGTAGAGAGCATCTTCTCAAACTAAATGTATGGCTGCATCACTTGAAGATACACACACACACACATCCATACATATGTACACTCATATATGTACATAAATACATATATAGCTATATACACGCATGTATATGTATATAGTTTTTGTTTAAATTTTTATGCCAGTACTAGGGCTTCAACTAAAGGCCTAGGCATTGTCCCTGAGTTTTTTTACTCAACTATGGTGCTGTACCATAGGAGCCACAGCTCCATTTCTGGCCTTTTGGTGGTTCACTGATGATAAAGAATCTCACAGACTTTCCTGCCTCTGGGCTGGTTTTGAACTGTGATCTTCAGATCTCAGCCTCCTGGGTACTAGAATGACAAGCCACCATCCCCTGCCTTACCTCCTGCTCTTAAGCTGAAACTACTAAAACTTAATAACAACCAGGAAGTGAAATATTAATAACATCATTGTAGATCACGTAAGTAGGATTGTCTGTGAAGCTGCCAGACAGTACCCAGAAGAGGCCTTAACTACAAATAGCAGCAATGAGCAAGGTAGTGAGACGTCTGCATGGACAGTTGGAGAAAGAGAACTTGGGAACACTTCAAAATAAGTTTTCTATATTTACTTGATTAGGCAGTTCATTTAGAAACTTCAGCTGCTAATTATAGGTGGAATACAGACAAGCTGGTAGAGAATGAGTGAATTTTCTGGAAGTCTGAGAGCCACGTCAGGGTATACTCTTGCAAAATGATTTCTGAAGCTGAATGACGGTGCTTCATGCCCAACCAAACAAGAGGCCAAGATCTCAGGATCATGGTTCAAAGCCAGCCTGGGTAGAAAAGCCCATGAGATTCTCATCTCCAATGAGCCACTAAAAAGCTGGAAGTAGCACTGTGGCTCAAGTGGTAGAGCACTAACCTGCAGAGGAAAAAGCTAAGGGACAGCTCCCAGACCCTGAGTTCAAGGCCCAACGCCCCCCACCCCACACACACAAACATACACACATTAAGGAGAAAAATGGTACCTAGCAGGGAACCTTGCTTCAACCCTGCCTTCCCTCAACTCTTGCAAAGAGTCATACCACCCTCAGGGCACCCCAGTCTGCAACTTGAGTCCTACTAACATCCATGACTTGATATGGCTTGAGGTCAGTTTCAGATGTAACTATATGATCCATGAAATGGATGGATTCCACATAAACATTCATTTATCTTATTTTGCTTGGAAAAATCCCAAGCTGGAACACTGCTGGGCTTTCATTTACCTGCACATTCCAGGGGATGCCGTGAAGATGAGGGTGATAACCTCCTCATGGGTCTGTTAGTTAACAACACTGGATGGATGGATGGATGGATGGATGGATGGATGGATGGATGGTAGGTGAATGGATTGGTGGGTGACCGAGTATATGGGTGGGTGGATGGAGGGATGGATGGATGGATGGATGGATAAATATATTGGATAGATGGCTAGATGAGTAAAGGGTGGACAGATGAATGGACTGGTAAGTGAGAGGGTGAGTAAATGGATAGATATGTGGATGGATGGATGGATGGATGGATGGATGGATGGATGGACTAGTGAGTGGATACATGGGTGGGCATACAGATGGGTGGATGGATGGACAGACTGGTAGATGCATAGAAGAGTGGGTAGATTATGGTAAATGGTAGATGGATAGATGGATGGATGGATGGATGGATGGATGGATGGATGGATGGATGGGTGATGAATGATGGGTAGATGATAAATAAGTAGATGGGAAGGCCTTCACTATGCTGATGTCAATGATAAGGAGAAGAACATGACTTCAAATACCAGGGCTCACCCCATCCAGCTCCAACACACTACTGCCAAAGCCAGATCTGACCTCCAGGTGAGGAGCTCTTTGGGGAGCCTGGGGCTGGCAGCTCCCCTGCATACCTCATGAGTAGAAGGGAGGAGTCGTGGAGGGAAGAGGGAAGAACCCTGAAATCGATTAAAGACCAGGTGAGACCAGGTATAGATTTCTGGGAACAGAACAAGATAAGTAACAACAGATGGAGGACAAAGCTTTCATAGAGACCTTGACATAGGGGAGGATCACTGTGCCTACCCTAGAAAAACAAATAGCAAAGCTGCAACAGTGGGGAAGAGGAGTTGGGAGAAGTAAGACCATGAAAGGAGGAAAAAGAGAAAGGTGAAAACCAAGAATATCATCCCCTGTGCCCATGATTCCAGAAGATGAGTCAGAGTTTTCCCAGGCTGGACTGCCCCTGATGCTACTACTGCCATAAGATAGTGTGACTTCCTGATTTTCTTCCAGGAGGAACTCAGTAAACATGGCCAATGCACTGTAAAGGTGTACATTTAGTAAATGCACCTGACCCAAAGCTAGCAATGGCACCTCCAGCCTGTCTTCCTATCCACTCAGAAGGCTGAAATAGGAGGATTACAGTTTAATACCAGCCAGAGTAGCAACTATCATGAGAGTCTTGTCTCCAGGTTACCAGCAAAAACAAACCAGAACCCAGGAAGGCTGGCTCATGCCTGTAATCCTAACTACTCAGGAGGCTGAGATCTGAGGATCAAGGTTCAAAGCAAGTCCAGGCACAAAAGGACCTGAGACTCTTATCTTCAATTAACCTCTAGAAAACAAGAAGTGGGACTCTGCTCAAGGATAGGGCAGTAGCCTTGAGCTGAAGAGCTCAGGGACAAGGTCCAGGCCCAGGAGTAGGGTGGTAGCTTTGAGCTGACCCTGCCCGCCCCCCACAAAAACAGCCAGAAGTGGAGGTGTGGCTCAAGGGATAGAGTACCAGTCTTGAGTAAAACAGTGAAGGAACAGTGTCTAGGCACAGTGAGCCCTGAGGCTTGAACTCAGCCTGGGCGCTGTCCCTGAGCTCTTCAGCTCAAGGCTACTGTCCTACCCTTGAGCCAAGCCCCACTTCCCATTTTCTAGAGGTTAATTGGAGATAAGAATCTCAGATCCTTTTGTGCCTGGACTGGCTTTGAACCTTGATCCTCAGATCTCAGCCTCCTGAGTAGCTAGGATTACAGGCATGAGCTACTGCACCTGGATAGAACTGTGTTTTCTACCAAAGTGTGTTGCTTAAAAGTTCCTGCTTTAGGACCAGGAGTTTGGACTAGTGGTAGAGTGCTTGCCTAGCATGCACAAAGACCCAGGTTCAATTCCTCGGTACCACATATACATAGAAAAAGCCAGAAATGGTGTTGTGGTTCAAGGGGTAAAGCTCTAGACATGAGAAAGCCCAAGGACAGTGCTCAAGCCCTGAGTTCAAGCCCTAGGACTGGCAAATAAATAAATGAATAAATGTTCCTGTTTTGACTTGGTGGCTTGGCTCTTGTTAAGGAAAGAGAAACACTTTTGGGATAAGGAAGAATCTTTTGATTTTGTCTTAAACTGGTTTCTTTTAAAGATGAAATTAAGACATATTTCAGATTATTCCAGAAATAGCACGAGGTAGGGGTGTATTTTGAGATATGACTGTGTACTGTTAATCTTATTTCAAAGTCACCTTATAATGATCATATCCAAATCAGCCAGTCACGAGCAGATTGTGAACCTGAGGTCATCCATTCTGAGCAGAGGGCTAGGACTTGCTACCCAAGAAGGTGCCTGCTCTGGCAAGATTTTTGGTTAGTGGCTCATACCTCTGCACAAGTAAATTTTGAGAGCATATGGGCCAGGAGTTTGGCCCAGTGGTAGAGTGCTTGCCTAGCATGCACAAAGACCCGGGTTTGATTCGTTGGTATCAGATACATAGAAAAAGCTGGAAGTGGCACTGTGGCTCAAGTGGTAGAGCTCTAGTCTTGAGAAAGCCCAAGGACAGTGTTCAGGCCCTGAGTTCAAGCCTCAGGACTGGCAAAAAAATTGAAAGCATATTTATAACATACACACACACACACACACACACACACACACACACACACACACACACACTTAGTCTGATGAACCTGTCCTGTTCCTGCCCCTATGTGCCACAGCTGTGCTGGGCAGAGGTCATGCAAATAGAAAAGCCTGGAATTGCCAAGAGATTCCAGAATAAACAGTGTATTTCTAGAGGAGACAGCTTCCCAGCCTGTCCACCTAGCTGGTGTTCTTGTGGACAGTCAATAAATATGGCTTCAGTAGTCAGATGATATTTAATTAACATTAAACTCTTTTATTTCATGTAAGTTAGAGCCTTGGCTGAGACACTTCATTTGGAAAGTAACCTGGCACTCAAGATTAAAATGAAATATTAGCATGTCAACGTGGACTTCATGAAGGCTCCCTCCAGCCCCTCCAGCCCTCGACCCGTGGGAGCCACCAGGAACAGAACAGAGCAGAAAGAGCTGCCTCTCAGTTTTCTCAGCAGAAGGGATTTAACATCTGGGCTTCCCAAGGTAGGAGGACCAGATTTCTTACATGGAATAGGGTCATGGACTTGAGAAAGAAAGAAATGAAAGGAACAAAGCAAAACAAAATCCCAAACTAAACCCGAATGCCTATCATCCCAGATACTCAGAAGGATGAGATCTGAGGATTGCGCATTGAAATCAACCCAGTCGGCGAAGTCCATAAGACTGTCATCTACAATTAAACAGTATAAAGCCAGATGTGAAGCTGGGACTCAAGTGGTAGAGCACCAGGATTGAGTAATGAAATGAAGAGACAGTGCCCAGGTCCTGAATTCAATTCCTAGGATCAGCACACACACACAAAAATCAATAGGTACATGGATGATGGGTTCATTTACATGCACAAAAATATAGATGGTAGATAGAGAACACATATGTGATATGTAGACATTTGCTGATGTATAAGTAGGTAACAGATTAGATGACACACAGTTGAAACATCAATCATAAGTATAGGGAGAGGTAACAGATGACAGAGATAGATAGATAGATAGATAGATAGATAGATAGATAGATAGATAGATAGATGATTGATAAATACAGAACTAATAGGAGATATACAACTAGATAGATAGACAGAAAGACAGATAAGCCAACAGAGAAACAGGCAAATAGATAAGCAGTTAGACACATAAACATAGGTAGGCAGACCAACAGACAGATAGGTAGACAGACATATAGTTAGATGAACAAATAGATAAATGGATAGATGATGGTTAGAGATATATGACAGGAAGATAAAGGTGGATAGATGATAAACAGACACACAGAGAGATGGTAGACAGACAGATAAACAGAGAGACAGACTCAGTGATTGTTTGCTAGGCCAGCAGCTCGCATAGCTGCTCGGGACTCTGGCTGGCACAGAAGGACAGGATTCCCAGCCCCAAGAATCTTTCATTCTAGGTATGGTGAAAATGCCAAGGGATAGTGCCCAGGTCCTGGGTTCAAGTTCTAGTCCTTCACACACACACACACACAGAAGTGCGTCCACCTTAAAAATATCAAGTACATGAATGGGTGGTTCTCTAGGGAGACTCAGAAAGGAGAGAGGTGGGTAGGCTGGATGTGCTGGCCCAGGGCTGAGCACATCCAGCAGGCTCAACTGCATCTCTGCACCTTGTTCTTATCTGGGCTGGCAGAGGTGGCATGGGCTTAGGGATCCCCTGTGCCTTTCAAGAAGTACCAAGCATGCGTTGACCCCCTCTCTGTGCAGGCAGCTCTCTTCCACCAAGGCTGGATAGGAAGAGGAGTGGGGCGGGGTGGGGGGTGGGGGAGAGGAAGGAAACCACAAGGAAGAGTCAAAGGATGGACTGGGCAGAAAGATCCAGACTTTTCTAGAATAGCCCAGGGATCCCTCCCCTTATGAAGGAGAGAGAGGAGGGAGAGGGATGGGTAAAAGACAAATGAGGGAGAGTGGAAGGAGAAGTGAGAAAAAATGAAAAGAGAGAGACTATGTGGGGGTAAGGAAGAGAGAGAGAGATAAGGAGGAGGAGGAGAAAGGAGAGGAGAGCAAGAGGGGAGAGATAAAGGAAGGAGGGAAGGAGAGAAGAGAATGAGACTAGAAAGGAAGGGGAAGGAAGAGGAGAGGAGGAAAAATGGAAGGAAGGTAGGGAGGAGAGAAGATGAAGAAGGAGAGAGGGGAGTGAAG
The DNA here is from genome assembly GCF_031878675.1 of Megascapheus bottae. Taxonomy (NCBI): domain Eukaryota; kingdom Metazoa; phylum Chordata; class Mammalia; order Rodentia; family Geomyidae; genus Megascapheus; species Megascapheus bottae. The sequence continues at coordinate 11,025,740 of NC_143539.1, forward strand.
GAAGCAGAGAAGAAGGAGAAGGACAGAAAAAGACAGAGAGGGCAGAGGAAGAGAGGATGGAAGAGTGATAGAGATAGAGGGACAGGGAGGAATTGAAGGAGGGAGGGTGGGAGAGAGAGAGAGAGAGAGAGAGACAGAGAGAGAGAGAGAGAGACAGAGAGAGAGAGAGAGAGACAGAGAGAGAGAGAGAGGCTGATTATTTAAAGATGCAATGCTGGCACAAATCCTTATCAGGAAGAAAAATTTTAAAATGCATGAACTCTATTTATACCCTGAATAAACAAGATAATTGCGTGTTCCTTTCATAAACTGTGCCTTGATTTCAGATGGCCAGTGACCAGGCCGGGGGTTGGATTTCATTGAAGCAAATTGAGAAGCCAGGGGTCCTGAACCCTGTGACCAGGGGTCTGTACTCTTTCAACATGCTGGCCCATCATCACTTGCAGGGGCACAGAGCTCAGTGAAACAAGGCAACGTCTCACTCTTGCAATTGACACGTAAGCGGAAGTGATGGCTCTTTCGATTGTTCCATTGTTTGTTTGTTTGGTTGGGGTTTTTTGGCCTGCCCTGGATGCTGGCATTCATTGCCCCCGGGGACAAAAGCAAAGAGTATCTTCTATTGTCCATGTGTGGGGAGAAAAGAATGTACAGGACCCCTGGCAACAAAAAGTGTGCTTTGTGTTTTCTAAAGGGCAAGAATCGCTTTATTCTCATTATTTAGGAAAAGTGGGCTGGGTACAAGTGGCTCAAGTAGCTGTCATCGCAGCTACTCAGGAGGCTGAGATTGGAAAATCCTAGTTGGAAGCCAACCCACACAGGAAAGTCCATATGACTCTTATCTCTCATGAACCCCTGAAAAAGCCAAAAGGAGAACTATGGCTCAAGTGACAGAGCCCTAACCAGCCCTGAGTGAAAAGCCCAAGGGTTCAAGGGTCTCTCTGTCTCTGTCTCTCTCTGTGTCTCTTTCTCTCTGTCTCTGTCTGTCTGTCTCTCTCTCTGTGTCTGTCTGTCTGCCTCTCTCTCTCTCTCTCTCTCTCTCTCTCTCTCTCTCTCTCTCTCTCTCTCTCTCTCTCTCTCTCTCTCTCTCTCTGTCTTCCCGCTTCCCGCATTCAGGATCTCTCTCGGAAATAAGTTCACTTTTGGCAGCACAGAGGTTTGAACTCGGCATCTCGCACTTGCTCGGCAGGCGCCCTATCACTTGAACAACACTTCCAGCTCCTTTGTTTTGAGGGAGCATCTCACTTTATGCTCACACGGGCGCAGGCTGGGATCTTTCCTACTTGTGCACTCAGCCCTTGCACTACAACCTGGGATTACAGATAAACACCTCTGTGCCCAACCACTGGCTGATATGGACACTCATGGATTCGTTTTGTCTAGGGCTAGCCCAAACTACGTTGTTACACTTCTTTAAATGAATAATGAGCAAGGACCGAGCATCAGGTAAGCCACAATTACTAGACTCAGTTATCGGTTAACAATTTAGTCTCTTATTTTTACAACTGATTGTGTGTGTGTGTGTGTGTGTGTGTGTGTGTGTGTGTGCCAGTCCTGGGAGCAAACTCAATGCCTGAGTTCTTACTTGACTTTTCCTCTCAAGGTTGATGATCTACCACTTGAGCCACATCTCCACTTCCAGCTTTTTATGGTTCACTGGAGATAACAGTCTCAGGGACTTTCCTGCCCAGGCTGGCTTTGAACTGTGATCCTCATATCTCAGCCCAGGATTATAGGTGTGAACCACCCATGCGTGGCTAAGTTACACGTTTTGAGGGAAAGAGCACTTTTCTGCCCATGCTTTGGGAAATCCCCTTATTTTTTGTATCCAGCAGACAAACCCCTTCCTCTACACGGATCTTCGCCCCATGTGCAATGTAGAAAAGGAACAGGCTGTATGCACTCGCCTCTGCCTCCCTTCCATCCCACCCTTTATTTCAATCAGCATGCCTCAAAACCAAACCAACACTCTTCAAAATAGATGGCAAGACAGAAGCATCCAAAGAGATCATGGTGAGAAGAATCTTACAACCCCAGCCACCACAAGATCCTGCCAATATCCGGTTCCAGGGCAAACATTCCAAGGAATGTCGCAGACACTGGAGACCCCCACATATCCATTAAGTCACAACAGTCAAGTCAATGGATCGCTGATGAATGGATGAAGAGAATGGGGTGCTACTCATTCATAAAGGGAGTATTATTCAGCCATAAAGAATGAAATTACTCCATTTACAGGAAAATGGATAGAACTCGAAATCATCAGGTTAAGGGAAATAAGCCAGATCGCAAAAATTCCATAGCATATGACTCCTCTCATACACAGAACCTAGACTTATAGATATAGATATAGATTTATAGATAGATAGATAGATAGATAGATAGATAGATAGATAGATAGATAGATAGATGGCCTGGTGCCATAGGCTCATGCCTATAATAGCAACTGCTCAGAAGCTTGAGATCTGGAGAATCATGGCTTAAAAGTAGCATAGCAGAAAAGTCCTCAGAACTTCATCTTCTAGTATCCTGCAAAAGCCTAGGCTAGAGGCATGGTTCAAACACCATCCAAGCAAGCCATCAAGGAAGAGGAAGGCCCTGAGTTCAAACACCAGTATAGCAAGATAAAGACCAAAAAAAGAGGAGTATAAATAAAATGTGGGGGAGTACTCTGGGATGTAAATGATAGGAAGACGGCGGGCGAAAGGAGAGGTAAATTCAGTCAAAGTACTTCACACACATACATGAAAATATAATAATGACACTTCGTACCAGTAAAACACACTAACTAGAGCTGGATGCCAGTGGTTCATGCCTGTCATCCTAGCTACTCAGGAATCTGAGATCTGAGGAGGATGGTTCAAAGCCCGCTCAGGCAGAAATGTCTGAAATGAAAATGGCACTGTAGCTTGAAGCGACAGAGCCTTGACAAACCTTGACCCAAAAAAAGCTCAGGAACAGCGCCCAGGTGCTGAGTTCAAGCCCCAGGACCAACCCAACAACAAATAAAAAAAATAGAGACCGACACAGTGGCTCAAGACTACTAACTCCTTGGGAAGCGGCCATGAGGAGATTGTGCTTTGATGCCAGCCAGGCATGACCAGTTTACAAGGCCCCCATCTGAACTTACTGCTAAGCACGGGAGTGTGCATGTGTTACCATAACCACAAGGGAAACACAACAGCTGGGTGAAGGAGGACAACCTTGACCTCCTCATCAACGTGGAGAAGGCTCAGGCCAGCCTGGGCATAAAGGGAGACCCGACATTGAAAACAATCAAGGTTAAAAGGGACCTGAAGGCATGAGTCAAGTGGTAGAGTGCCTACTTTGTAAGTACGAAGCCCTGGGTTCAATTCTCGGAACCAGAAAGAAAGAAAATGAGAAAGAAGCAAAGAGAAAGAGAAAAAGAGGGAAGGGAGGGAGGGAAGGAGGGAAGAGAGAGAAAAAGAGAAAGGAAGGAAGGAAGAGAAAGAAAGAAAAGAGAGAAGGGAGGGAGGGAGGGGAAGGAAGGAAGGAAGGAAGGAAGGAAGGAAGGAAGGAAGGAAGGAAGGAAGGAAGGAAGGAAGGAAAGAAGGAAGGGAGGGAGGGAGGGAGGGAGGAAGGAAGGAAGGAAGGAAGGAAGGAAGGAAGGAAGGAAGGATGGATAGTGGGCCAGGAGGGAGAGGAGACAGGACGGGAGGGGAGAGGAGGAAGAGGGGAGGAACAAGATGGAAAGAAGAGAAGGGGAGGGAAAGGAAGAAGAGGAGGGGAAGGGAAAAGAAGAGGGGAGGAAAAAGAAAGCAGGAGAGAGAGGGGGGGACAAGATGGAAGGAGACAACACTGCATCTGTGGCCACCCCAGAAAGACCCAGCAAGAGTCCCAGCCCCCCAGTGACTGAGGGAGGGGGTAGTGTGGGGTGTGGTAGGTAGGCTGGGACCGGATGGTGAGAAGGGTTAAATTTACGTTCTATTATGGCCCCCCCTTTTCTTCCCTGCTTTTTTTTTTCTTTCGGTTTCATCTTCTCAGTAAAACACATAACTTAAAATGAAATCAAATATTAAAAATGACAGACTATGTAAGTGCCGTGAGTAACTTCAGGTCACGGAGGGAGGGAAACGCGGGCGAGTTGTCAGCCACTATCTGTCAGAGTGAATTAGGAACAATCAGGAGAGACTGAAGGGGAAGGTGATTGTTATTAAGCGTTGGGGCTGCGAGCGGGGTACCCAGATGTGGCCATGCATATAAAGGACAGGAAGCAGCGGTTTAATTCAGGAAGCCCTCGCCAACAGGGCAGCGGAGAGGAGAAAAGTCCTTTGTCGCTAATAAGCTGCAAGTTACTTGGATAACAGCAGGGTTAGACTCGAGAATCAAACATTTCTCTTCACTCCTGTGTGCCATGAAGAGCAAAGAAATGTAGAGCCTCCGAAGAAGAAATGCTGGGGGGCAAGCTGGGAGGAGCTCGGGGCCTTCTCCAGAGGTAGTCCCCGGGGTCAGAGACCCTCCATTGTCCATGTCTCCAGATCCATCCACCCCTCCATCCTCCATCCCTCCATCTCCATCCGCCATCATCCTCCATCCATCCATTCATCTTTCCTCCTCCATCCTCCACCCCTCACCTCTCCATCTTTCACTCCTCCATCTTCCATCGTTCATCTTCCATCCTCCACTCCATCTTCCTCTTCCAGCCTCCAGCCTCCACTCTTCTATAATCTATCCCTCTAGCATCTAGCCTCCATCCTCTACCCCCACCCCATTCTCCATCGCCTCCAGCCCTCCACCCCTCTACCTCTCCACCAGGGGAAGGCCAGGCATTTTCTGATCCCACCAGACTCTCATTTTCTGGAAAAGTCATATGCCTTCACAGACCCGCCCCTCCCCCCGAAAAAAAGCAAGAAAGAAAAGGGGAGAAAAAGAATCGTGGGAATACTTCATTATTTCCAAATGTCAGATCCTGCCATCCTGGCCCGTGGGGAAGGTAAATTCCCACTGAACAGCTTTCCATGCAGTGACGACCATGGATGCAGCCATGGAAAGAAATCACACACACACACACACACACACACACACACACACACACACACACAACAATTTTATATGCAGACAAGGCCTGGTTTCATAAGAAATTACTTATGCAGGCATTCTGCAATTATCCTGTGATACTTTCAGGCAACAGTCTGACAGCAGTTGTGCAAACAATAAAGGGATTACAGAAATAAAAACAAATAACATTACACACACAGAAACTGCATGTTGCACGAGACTGCAACTGAGAGAGAAAGATGGGGAGTGAATGGTGCCATGGATCAACAGGAAGTCATGAGAACAGGGAGGTGATAGCCCTTCCCAAGTGCCCAGATGGCCGAAATACCTGAATGGCTCTAAAACCCAAACAGATCAAGTACCCAGTTGGCCCTAGTACCTGGATGGCCCAAATATCTGAACAGCCCAAGTACATGCATGGACCAGGGATCAGATGGTACAAGTACCTGGATGGACAAAATACCTGAATAGCCAAGGACCAGATGGCACAATACCCAGATGGAACTCTCAGTGGTAGGTTCTCCCCCTCTCCCTTCTTCCTAGTCTCTCTTCTCTGGAACCCCTAACCTCATCCAAGAGGAAGAGGAGGAGGAAAAGGATGGTGGGCCCTTCTCAGGAAGAAGCAGGGGGCCAGAAATAGGTGCAAGGTGATCTGAGCTCCAACCTGGACCCTTTAACTGGACACCAGGAGGACACGAAGGCCTCCTTGTCTTGACACCTTAGCCTGGGACCAACATGGAACCCCCCCCCACCTTCAAGAGGGTAATTTTGTGGTGTTTTCTTACTCCTGGAGTCTGAACTTGGGACATCAAGCTTGTTAAAAAAGCACTCCTACCTACTGAGCCATGTCTCCAGCCTACTTGCTTTCGACATTTTTCAGATAGGACATTCACCTCCTCCCTGGCTTGCTTTGCATTGCAATTCTTTTACCTCTTCCTCCCTCCTGAGTAGCTAGCTGGGTTTACAGGTGCATACCACCATGTCCAGCCAAATAGTCTCATGAAAACTCAAATAGGTTGCCAACAGTCAGAGGAAGAAGTGCCTGGATTTCTTTTCCTGCCGGGGACACACAGTGACAGAGAATCGTGGTCTGCCTGGGTCTCCACCCTGGAAATGCACTCAGGTTGAACTTGAACTTCCCCTGGCAGAGCTGCTTCAGTGCTAATACCCTAGTTCCAAAACTCTTAGCATATGTACCCCCAATGTGAAAAATGAAAACACAAGTCTCCTCCACACACACACAAATGGGTGCCACCTTTCAGTTGAGAATTCCCCCCCACACCCCCACCAGATCATCTGTGACTACTCAAAGGCTGGCTCATGGAGCTCAGATGATGAAGGGGCCAGTGCGACTTCTGGTTCTGCTCTGCCATGTGAGCCCAGACAAATCCCCTGTCTTCTCTGGGCTTTGATGATAAAAGTTCTGCCAGCCTCTGGGCTTACACATGATCTGTACTTCCAGAAGAAAAAGTCCCACATGACGTTACACCTGTGAAGCCCAAGGGAAAGAAGCCAAAGCAATAATGACCAAGACTCTGCATTCTTAAACAACTTCTGTATATCAGCATGGCCCGACATAACTCAGCCTCACCTGAAATGAGGGGGAGATGTCTCTGCTACCCTGTCTTCTGTCTCAGGATTCAGCTAGGCTGAGCACCCCTGATCAGAGGGAATCAAACCCAGGGCTTCTTGCATGCTAGGCAAGCATGCTACTACTAGGCCACACTCCCAACCCAAGCTACTAGAATTCTTGCACCTAGGAGACATGCCTGGGAAAGGTAAGTTTCTCCAGATGCCCCAGTTGGTTACAAGCAAGACAAACAGGAAGGGGCTGGCACACAGCTGAATCATTATATGTGTTTGAGCATGGATTAAGGCCCTGGGCTTGAACCTAAGCATTGCAAAGCAAACAAACATAAACAAAACAACCACAACAAACCTGGATGCTGGTTGCTTGAGATTATCATCCTAGCTAGTCAGGAGGCTGAAATAGGAAAATCACCATTCAAAGTCTTATCTCTGGGCCAGGAGGATGGCCTAGTGGTAACATACACAAAGCCCTGGGTTCAATTCCCCAGAACCACATACGCAAAAATATCCAGACGTGGCACTGTGACTCAAGTGGCAGAGTGCTAACCTTGAACAAAAAGTATCCAAGGACAGTGCCCAGGCCCTGAGTTCAAGCCCCAGGACTGACAAAAACAAAACAAAACAACAACAAAAGTCTTTCCTCAAAATAAACCAGCAAAAAGCCAGAGGTGGAAATGTGGCTCAAGTAGCAAAGTACCAACCTTGAGTAGAAAATGCTAAGCAATAATATTAGGCTTGGAGTTCAAGTCCCACTATTGGCACACACACACACACACACACACACACACACACACACACCACACACCTACCTGTAAAAGAAATCTAAAAACTTTTAGCCATGGCCTACAAAGCCAGGTCTTCTCTGAGCAATCCTATCATTCCACAGAGCTTACTATGTTCTGGTAGACACTGGCCTAGTCTCTTATTTTTTTTTTGCCAGACCTCCACCCACCCAGGTGATTCTTCTTTGCCCTTTGGACATGTCCAGAGTCTAATGTCCTTTCCTGAGGAGGACATTCCTGGCCACCCAGATATAACTCCCTTTCCCCACCCATTTGGCTGCTTATCCATTGGCTATCTTCTTTATACTCCCAGCCCATATTCCTGCTTGTCCATTGGCTTTCTTCTGTATACTTCCCACCCATATTTGTGCTTATTCACTGGCTATCTTCTTTACAGTCTCTGCACATTTTCCTGCTTGTCCATTGGCTCTCTTCTGTCCACTTTCCACCCCTACCCCCTGTAATATAAACCTCTCTTCTCAGGGGACTGTCATTTTGACTATCAGTGCTGCCTTCAGTCCTTAGATGGGACTAAGTTACAAAGTCCACAAGACCCACCCTCAGACTTTGGCCCGGCCGTCTTTTAACATCTGAATCTTTCATAAAGGCTATGTGCAAAACCTGGGCTCCCCGTATTGGGTGCTATTTTCAGGTGTTATGGAAACTTTAAGATACAGGGGCCCAGTTGGAGGAAGTATGTTACTGGGGTATGGTCTTGGGGATATCCTGTACCTACCCACCTGCTCCCTCCCGCTCCTTCTCCTTCCTGTCTGCCATGAGATGAACAGCAGACATTCTACCCAAGTGCATTGTGGCCAAGTGACCATGGATTAAACCCTCTGAAATCATGAATCAAAATAAATCCTCCTTTAAAAGTTGTTCATGCAAGGCCTTTTGTCACAGTGATGGGAAATGTTAACATACCATCTGTCTGTGGTGGGCCATCCATTCTTCAACCTCTGTTTCCACTTTCGGAAAATGGAAGGAAACAACAATATCTGCCTGCTAGGGGATTTGTGTGACTTCATTAACATCATCCTAGAGAATGCTGGGTCTTCAGATTCTACCTCCATCTGCCCGCTAGAGTTCCGATTACCTTTGCTTCGCTCTTTTCTCCATGGGAAAGTTGAGAAATAAGCCTTCAATTCCTACCTCACTGCATGCCCGCAAAGGAGCTTACAAGGACTCTTGTGTATGTGAGCTTCAAGATCCCTTGGTGAAGATCAAAAGGGTTTATCATCATCATCACAAAGAAATTATTCTTTCTACTGCTTATTTCCACAGCAGCCTTTCACTAAGGCAATGACTGCCACGGGAAGGCTGGTGACTCCAAAGTTCTCATGGGGACAGGAGTGTCATGGAGCTTCCTTGGGACAGCCAGAGCCTAAGCAGGAGTCCCCCAAATTCACCTTGCTCAAACCCCTGAATCTAGCCTACCATGGTTGTAACAAGAGAGGGACGCAGGTGCCTGAAACATGGAAGAAAGCTGTGGGTTTTCAATACTATGCCTGTCTGGAAATCTGGGCCTTATGCCTTTGCAGAGGGACTCTGGAGAGACATCTGAGACATGAAGTCCCTTCCTGAGGTGTGGTAAGGACAGGCACCAAGAGTGGCTTCCACTTCTTTGTAGGGAGTATATGAAGCTGGCAATATGGATACCCCAAGTTGTGTCTGTACTGCTTTATTGTTCTTAGTTTTTAGGGGGTTTCTTTTTGGTTTGCCTTTTTTTCTGGCCAGTCCTGGGCCTTGAACTCAGAGCCTGCGCACTATCCTTGGACTTTTCTCAAGGCTAGAGCTCTACCGCTTGAGCCTCAGCACCATTTCCGGCTTTTTTCTATGTATGTGGTACCAATGAATCGAACCCGAGTCTTCATGCATGCTAGGCAAGCACTCTACCACTAGGCCAAACTCCAGGCCCCACTTGCTGCCCTCTTTATCTGAGCCTCACAGCTAGCTGGGATGACAGGTACATACTACTACACCTAGCCTGTTGTGGCATTTTATGAATTCCCTAAGTCAAAACAAAAAATAAAACAACCCATGAGACATGGAGAGGATGGAGAATGGGACTAGTAACCCCCCACCCCCCACATACACACAGCTAATTCCACAAAGCTGGGAAATGGCTCAGGGACTGAATTAATCCACTCTTGACCTATTTGAAATCAGCCTTATCAGAGTTCAGGACACCCAGAATAGGGGTCCAGCTCCAGGATTCCAGAGTAGGTTCTGGGACCACAAAAACATCAGGAGACTGGGAAGGAAGTACCCACCTACATAATCCTCCCCCTGAGGCCTTCTCCTTTCCTGTCACCAGGAAACGTGGATTTGCTCTCAGACACAAACTTCCAGCTCTACCTCCCCATTTACAGAACCTCCCAATCACCCCAAGGTGGACCTCTTCCTTCTAGGACAATCTCTCTGCCCTCCCATTACCCAACAAGCATCAATTGCCTTAGCCACAATTCACTTTCCACCATGTCATCTACCTGAGGTCAGCCAAAGTCCCCAAATATTAATATTTATCTCGATTCTTTTGAGAAAGGGACAATGCATTTGTGAATAATGCTTATTACCATATATCGCTGTGATAGTTCTGTTTTATTATTAGCTATTATTATGAGTCTCTTTACTGTTCCTCATTCAGACACCAAACTCCATCATAGATATGCATGGGCAGGAGAAGCCTAGGACTGGATACCATTGAAGTTTTCAGGAAGCCCTAAAGGGCTTGGAACCCATCCCCTATGAATAAAGGGGGGCAGGGAGCTGCCTTAATTGTTCCTTCTAGCAAGCCCAGGAGAACTAGCATTTTGAAAAATGTGCATAGCTGGCTGGAAAACCTAGTAAAGCTAGGAACCACAATCTGTTCTAGAGTCCTGGGGAATGCCTTCAAGAGGAAGTACAGAGGATGGAAGGTTCTAGAACAAGCTTGTATGCTCTCTCCCTCCTTACCCTCTCCCAGCTAGGCCCGTTCTCACCGGCCTACCTACCGTACCTGAGGCCCAGTCCTTGGCAATAGGAAGAGCAGGGCGTTTGCTCAGATACTCTGAGCCACCAGGCAGCAGAATCTCTACCATTAATGTAGCAGTTAAATATTGTAAGACTCTTAACTCTCCCCCATCTGTGTTTTGCCTCCCAAGAGGGAAAATAGTCTTCTCAGACATTCCCTAATCTGGCAGGCAAATCCTAAACCTTACTGGCAACTGCAGGCTTGTTTTCCCAACCAAACAGCTATGGAACCAAAAAAAAAAAAAGATAAAAAAAAATCCTCCCTGTCTGCGATATGCTCACTAAAGTGAGTGGGAGAAACAGCGCCAAATGGTTCAGTCTGGAACTCCAAAGGCTGGGAGATTTGGGGGCTCACCCTCAATACTTGCAGGTGCCACAGCAGGCCCGTCACCTCTCCTGAATGGACAGCCCATGACTGCTAAAATTTGCTTTTCCTTAACATGGAATATATCCCTTTCTCCCCCTACCCCCACCACACACACACACACACACAAAAAGGAATACACCCACAAAAAAAAAAAAAAGGCTTCTGGAAAACACCATGGTGTGAAATCAACATGCTTCTTACTCAAATAAGGGAGTGTGGGGGAGGGGGAGGGGGAGGAATCAAGGAAGAATTCCAAACCCTCTTAATGCAGACATTTCTCTCCTAGTAGAACGCACAAGGCAGGATGGCTGTCATATCCCAGACCTTAACGTGGAAGCCCCAGACCCTTCCTTTCCATTCCATGGTAATTCCTTGGATCTTACCTAGCTCTTGACATATTTAATACCAGAACCCTGAAAAGACCTGTGTGACCTGCTAATAAACCACTCTCAGATCCACACGGTAGATGGCTAATTGATATAAGCCTCGATCGACTGGCCTTGATGTCTAGCTGAAGTCCTCCACAGCCAAGATTTAAATGTTTCATTTTATTTTTAACTTTTCCACATTTCAGAAATGGCAGGCAAAGAGGTATGGTTTTTTTTTTTTCTTTCTTTCTTTTTTTTTTTTCCTTTTTACTATCAGAAAGAATCATGGTGCAGAATAATTTATGATTTCAGCTCAGGCTTTCAGAAAGAAAGGGGGAAAAAAAGCTATTTCAAATCTTCACTTTGATTTGCTTGTTTCAAAACTACTCAAAATAACAGCAGTACTTTCTTGGAACTAGAATATGCCAGCAGCACCTCAAGATTTTTTTTTTTATTTCCAAGCGAAGCTTCTTCTTTATTCCAGAAGAAAACTTGAGAAAGGAATTAAGCCACAAAGTGGATCTTTTTGTTCCTCCCCATTTAATAGTCAACCGTGCAGGTGGAAGATATTTCTGGAAGGCATCACTTGTCCAAAGTTAAGAATTAAGATATGAGCCCAGTAAAAGTTTCTAGGATGCAGTTGGCTAGGGCAGGGGTAGACCCGAGTGGTCTTGTGTGATCTTATCTCAAGTCAGAACAACGTGGAAGAAGGAACTAGAACATATGCAGGCCAAAGGGTTTTCATAGAGTGAGACTTACCTTAGCAACTTAACTGCATTCTTGTTGAAGGACTGTCAGTCTGGTGCCAAAGTACCCCAGGAAAAAATTTTTTAAAGCAGTTGATCCATACACTGCAAGATCCAGAGAAGAGATGTGGGGCTGGGGGGGGGGGTCCCAATTTCCTATCACAAAAGAGAAAGAAACGCTGTAAGAGTGAAATGTAACAAATTCACCAAATCACAGCACTACACGGAGGTCAAGGAAATTCAACGGAGAAAGGTTAAAGATGAAATCAAATCCCCGCGTATAAGAACAGAAATCTATCCCCATGCAGGGCCACCTTTGACGCGCTGTAGACAAGAAGCTAAATACTGCCTAGCACTGGGATCTTTCATTTTCATCAGATCAATAAAAGCTTATATTTATCAGGATTCTAAGCAGCTGCCACTTCTGACAACCTCTACTTTATTTTCTCACTGCTTGCGCTAGATCAGGGGCAAAGAAGAGAGGAGAAATAGCTTTTAATGCTATGTACACCTGAAGACACAATTCCATTAAGAGGCTCTGGTTTGTTAAAGACACAGGGACTGATATGATTATATTGGCAGAAGCGGGAAGTTCCTTTGTTCTGGCTCCCTACATTTATCTTCCCTCTTTTCCAAACTAAGTCTTGCAAGAAGATTTGACTGACACCAAGTCCAAATACTTGTGTGTGTGTGTGTGAGGGTGTGTGTGTGTGTGTATATATGTATTGTTGTTGTGCTCAAACTTGCCATTTCCAAAGGGAAGAAAGTCTCTCTGCTTAAAAAAAAATGGTTACCACTCTAATCATCTGTACAACAATATTTGCTATCAGGCATTCTAAATAGATTATCACCAGTCCATCTGTGTCATTATTGATTTATAAGGCTTTAAGCAGCTTTTGAATGGAAGCTTCCCCACTGAGGGGTGCCTTGTATAAATCAGAGCCGGCCTCAAATATAGCAGCCATCATTCAAGATATTGTTCTTTTTTTAAAAAATCATAACAAGAAAGAGAAAATGATAAATTGCTTGTAATATACTGATCCAAACTGATATGCAAATCTTGTGTGTTTTTTTAAATATATTACTTGAGTAAAAAAGAGACATCATTAACATATGAATGCTATATGCAAATGACAGTGACAGAGCAGATGTTGGTACATGTAATTGACCTATATGTGAATTGCACCCGAACCCCTTAACTCTATTAATTCACTACTCAGTAACTAGATATTGTCCCTACCCTCCCCCCCAAAAAGTATATTCTTTGAAACCATATACTAGAAGCAAAGCTGACAGGGTTCCAAGGATTTTTGAAACAAGGTCACTTGCTGTCACCCACAGTCCCCTCCGTGTGGATGACATCATCATGTGGCGTGTAAATCGATCACTTAATAGCATTTAGAAAAAAAACTGCAGTGGGGGGAAACAGGTTTCATACATATATAGAAAAATATGCCCTAGTTTTATTCTTTTTCTTGGCAGAAATGTCATACCTCTTAAACTGAGGGTTTGTGCATGAATGCACTGTGAAACACACAGATGCCATTTTATTCCTCGTCTTTATTTCTCCACTTCTTCTCAGAATGACATTAAATTGTATTAAATAGCCTTTTGTCCACAGGGTACAGACCACCCCGCATATGATAATGTATTAATGCCCCCACGTTCCGGCCACTGAGCTGAAACATTCTGAGACTTGGAGAATAAGTATGAACCACCATTGTGTGTATAGCCTGCTAACAACTGTGACACATACTAATAGAAACATACCTAATAAATTACTGCTTTCAGGTCTAGCAAGCTGACATTTCTCTGCAAGGGACAATTTTATATTTGTGGCACAGAACAAAATTGCTTCATATGAAGCCACTGTGGATTAGCATAAAAATTAACACTTAAATTTCAGCTTATTTTCCACCCTCTCCTCCTGCCACAACAATCAATTCCTCTTATAAATCTGATTAGATTTTATGATGCTTATTATTCAGTGCATGTCTCAACACAGCATTCACAGGCTTGAAGACTATTTGTTTAAATAGGGAAAAAAAGAAAAAGCAGATAAATCTATAGGTATTTTTTTATTACCCCATTCCCCCACCAGTTTCTTTCTCATATTGTAACATCAGTAATTGATTGCACACATTAATTAACATGGAAGGTAGAAATTCTGCATTATGCATGATTTATTTTCCTATCTGGTGAGAAGGTTTGTCTGCTGCCCTTGTGTTTCTAGGACATTGGACTCGATTCTGGTCCAGACATAAATGCCAATGCTCATTCCCCCTGAAAGTTATTAATGTCAGATATGAAATGAGATTTTTGATTTCACCTGCTTACTAATCCACTAAAGCTGTTTGGAGTGATGCAGGCTTAAATGCTGAAATTTGAAATGATATATTGCTATATCTGATAACATGCAAATATGTTCATTAGACATAATTTAGCAGGAGAGAATAGCAACACTTTTATAACAAGTCTAGGTCACAAAAAAAGGTTGTTAATTAAACAAGTCATGAAAAATAGCATTGTAAGAGACAGTCCAGCAAACTCTGGAGTATCTAAAGATACTCCATGGATAGATACCCGATGGGTTTTTGTTCGTTTGTTTTTGTTTGCTTAGATTTTTTTTGGCGCTGAAATAGAGAGAAGAAAAATGAAAGTTTCTTAACAGTTCCTATCATCTAAAATAAGGTCAACAAAACTCTACCCACATGAAGAAGCTTAGACCCATCAGACCTTCCTCTTAGATTTTAATGGTAGCACACTACGTGTCTCCATTTAAAGATGTCATTTCACTTCCGATCTCCATGGCTTCCAGTGATTTATATGGTTGACTCCTTCACAAATAAACCAGAAAAGAAATTAATATTACATCCGGCCAGGCTGCTGGCTGCCCTGAGTGTTTATGGCTGTGTGTATTTTAAATCAAGCAGAGTTAACAGGCAGAAACATGGCTGGCTCATGAGGGCAGAGTTGGGGCTGGAGGTGGATACAGCGTTGACTTCCAAAGTAGCCCAAAGGCCTCTGGGAGTTTAGTCCTTCTTGAGCACGCACTATGGTTGCCTAGGGAACCAGCATAGAGTAAGAACTCATCCTGTTGGCCAAGACTTGGCAGGCAATGTGGGCGGGGCTTGCCACACAGGTAAGACTGGCCACCTGAGCGTGACTTTTGGGGTGAGGCTTCTGGGGCTGTGGAGGGGAGCAACAGAGGGGATCTTCGGGGTTAACTTCACTGCAGAATTGCAGGAGAGTGGGAAGATTTTTTTTTTCAACTTGGCCACCCACTTCCTTAGCTGCTGAGAGGGACAGCAGGCCCAAGAAAGCAACTTCTGGAGCCAACGGTATGCCATACCACCCTATGTATGTGCAAGCCATTAGTGGATGTTCAACTTCTCCAGAGAATCTTTGCAGCAGCCAGATCTTTGAAGCACAGTCTTATCAGTCAAGAGGGGAGTTGTGCTGGGCAAGGAAAGTTGAATTTGAGATCAAATAGCATCTCAATAATTCAAAAGAAAGCCACATTTAAGCATCTGAACAAGCTGCCTCTCTCTGTGAAAAGAACTCAAAGCTTGACTCCTGAAGATATTTCTGATGCACACTCGTTTTGGTGCAGGCAAAAAGGCCCTACCTAATTTAAGTTCTATCAGTCTTCACCTGGCCTGCGGGTGAAAGAATTCGTGTAAAAAATGTCACCTCCTCTTCTGTGTTTTATGGACTCTTGTGTTTTTCACACCCAGGAGATGTCAGACCTGGTGCCATTCTCTCTTCTGACCTCCAGGGACAACAAGGAAACAGAACAAGACAACAGATGGAACACTCCAGTGGAGGAAGGAAAGAACCCATTTTTCTTAGCCATTGGCGGCTGCCCATTCACACTGGCCATTTGGCTACCCTCTGTTTCTCCATGCAGGCCTCTCTTGAGACTGTCCACAGATTATTTCTTATACAGCATCAGCTTGGAGTTGGCCATTGAAAGTCTCCCATGGGGGACTCTGCCAGTCCTCAACTTCCAAAACCACCCAAGGATGGCCTACTGGAGCATGGGAAGATTTGTACAAGAGCCCAGAGGCCCCCCAGAGCTAGTTTGAAGACAAACTAGAGGAGGACGTCTCGGAGACTTCGACACAGGGTCAACATCTGGACTCCACGGTCATTGTGGAGGATTTAGCCTACCCTCCTCAGACTAAAACCTCTCGTAGGCTCTTTCACACTCTCCATTCAATGGAGATAAAGAGTCAGCACCAATCCTTGGATAACTTTTCCACATCCCTCCGGAGGACTTTGCTCTTTTCAAAGTTATAGTTGCTGGATGAAAGATAACACTTCATACATGATGAAATGTCAGTGAAGGAATACCTTCAATTCCTGTGTAGAGTAGGCACTATGCCTCATGCCTGCCATCCTAGCTATTCAAGGAGGCTGAGATCTTGAGGATTGGGATTAGAAGCCAGTCCAGGCAGGAAAACCTGTAACTCCAATTCATTACTGAGAGGCCAAAAGTGGAGTTGTGGCTCAAGTGGTAGTGGGCCAGCATTGAGCAAAAAGGCAAAGCAAGAGTGAGAGTCTCTTAGATCAAGCTCCATTGCTGGGACACACACACACACACACACACACACACACACACACCATTTGTAAATGGGTGACAACATAGGATGATGACAAGAATACAATAACAACAAAGGGATGGAGTAGTAGATAAATGTACATAAAAATGTCTTACAGGTGAATATCAATGGTCTTCTTTTATTTTTGTCAGTGTTGGGGATCGAACCCAGGGCCTTGTACATGCTAGGCAAACATGCTACCGCTGAGCCACAGCCCCAGTCCTTATCAATAGACTCTTACTAGGCAAGTACCCTGACCTGAACACCTGGAACACACCCAACTAGTGAGTGTGCTATAGGAGAAGCCAAAACAAATACGATCCCTGCTCTTATTGACTACTGGGGACCTGTAGCTGAGCTTCTGCCCTGAGCACAAACCCTCTGTGGCTCATCAGGAAGATACAGCTATCCATGCCTCTGTCTGTACCTCTAGGAAGAGAGTCTGGTATTTCTTCTGATGTGCCACCCAGCTCATCACACTTGCATGCAATCCTGTTGGGCACTAGAACTTCCAAAAAGGTAAGGAGCCTACGTGGGGGGACAGCACTGACCCTAAGCTAGAGCCCAGAAAGCTTGAGTTAATATTGTAAATTGCTCTTCCATGAAAACTTGAGAATGAATAGATAAGGGCTGGGGAGGGGAGAAACTCAGTGGTACAGCATCTTCTTAGCCTGCACAAACCCTGCATTCTACTCCCAGCACCAAACCAAGAATGGGGCTAATACACCTGGACATATTTAACTCAGGATCTGGCATCCAGGGACCCCTCAATTGGCAGCTACCATTGTTGGGCATGGCTAAAAAGTTTTGTCTTATGGATCCTGGGTCCCCCACCCAGGTCCCTGGTGGATCTCTATCTTTCCCTAATTCTCTAGGTGCCAGGATACTTGCAGGAAAAACACTGGATCATGTGACCCTGCAGGTCTCCATTCAAATGGAAGTTGTTATTTTTTTCTACCAGAACTTCCATCTACCGGTCTAAAGCCATTTCTACTTCTGGAGTCCATGTTATTGATTCTCTGCTCTTCTGTGGGGCTTGGTTTCCCCTTTGTAGAATCAAGATCATGCTCTCAATTTGGTAGGGCTGTAGTATGGTCTACTAGCAGAATTCCTTCCCCCAGATGAATAGTTGCTCCACTCCAGGCTGCAGAAGTGAACTCTGAGACTCCTCAGGTTCAAGGCCCCTCTCTCTTGGGAACCCTTGGGGAGTCCTAGGGAAGCCAATTTAAGACTCAGATAGAGTAGAACCTTCCTGATTGTCACTCTGTAACCACAGTGGTAGAGACGCATAGGGAATGCTGGGTAGTCACAAAGGGTTGTAGGCTAGTTCTACTAGATACAGATTTCCTGTCAATCATGGGCAATACTGTAAGAGAACATAAGAACCTGGATGAGGCATTCTCGATCTTTCTCCCACCAACAGCCACTAGCCTCATTTGCCACCAAGCCTTCTTTCTGTCTCCAGTCTTATCATCCATTGATTCTAAACCTGAGACAACTCTCCTTCAAAACAAGCCAGCCTAGAGCACAGATGCCATCCTGAGAAAAAGCAGAGGCTTCCTGGTCTTTGCTGTTCCCACACTGAGAAAAAAATTAGACATAACCAAGACATGAGAAAGGGTATCAATGTATGTGAAGCAATGCACCTTCTATCTGGCGAATATAATGTAACCCTTCTATTAATTACAATAAAAATATATGAAAAAAATTAGACACCTAAGACTCTTTCTGGCTCAGTCGTAAGAGGCCATCTTTCACCTGCAGATTCTCGAGACCTGAATCTGAAATTCCTCCATGGACAGTCTTACCTTCCTCCTCTCTCCTCTACTCTCCATAACTACCCTGGGAATTGTGGGGTCTGAATTTCAGTCCTTATCTATATCTGCCAACACCTGTACCAAGCACTGCTTAAGGTTTTTCTTGAAATTGCCTCACAGATTTCTTTAAATCGAGGACTTTAACTGGACATTTGTGCCCATAAATAAATGCCAATATGAGCCGAGTATGGTAGCACATTCCTGGAACCCAGCTACTCAGGAGGAAGAGATAGGAGAATCAGAGGAAATCTAGAATAAATGCTGAGCGAGAAAAAAACAAGAGACCCAATGGGAAAAAAATAAATAAGTGAAAAGGCTGGCTCAAGTGGTAGAGGAGTTCAAAATACAGTAACACACACATAGACAAGCTATGGATACCATTGCTCACGCTTGTAATCCTGGCTAAAAGGAGGCTAAAAATGGAGGCTCACAGTTAGAAGCCATCCTGGGCAGAAAACCCATGAGACTCACACCTCCCATAAATTACCAAAAAAGTTGGAAGTGGAACTATGCTTCAAGTAGTACAACACCATCAGCCTTGAGCAAAAAACACTCAAGGGACAGCATCTAGGTCCTGAGTTGAAGCCCGAGGACCAGCATACAAACACACGAATATGGAGTCCACCGTGCTGAAAAACATACACAATAACATCCGAAAGGAATGTGCCGAGCCGTGTTCACGCTGGGATCACAGAGCAATATTAGGAAAACGGCTGGAGAGAGAAACTGAGCACACTGGCTTCAGGGTGAATGGTCAAGTGCAAAGCTCCCCTGTACTAACAACCTCCCCCCAGCTGTTTTGCTCATCTGTAAGATGGGGTAGGGGAGGCTAGCTGGCAGCACCTGTCCTGTAAGGTGGTTAAAATTAACTGAGATAATTACTAAGTCATTCATTAAAAGCAATAACACACCTGGTACATAGTTAGCAGCTGTTGTTGTTGTTGTTGTTTTTCCAATATTAAAAAGGGAGTGGGCTGGGGACATCGCTCAGCGGCAGAGCATTTGCCTAGAGGCACCAGGCCTTAGCTTCCAGCTCAGCACCACAAGGGAAAAGAATGTGTGCTAAAAAGGTAAGCCAGCAGGAAGTGACCGCCTTCTCTTCTGTCCTCCCCTCTCCTGTTGCACAAACCGTTTCAGGCAATTGTAAGAACACAGGCCAAAGAACTAGAAGTCTCGGTCCTTGCCTGGCCACCTATTAACTCACTACTGCTTCTCAAGCTCCATTTTTCCCAACTGTACTGCAGAAGGGTTAATGCCAGAAGCCCACGAGAATCTTCTGACTGGGCACGGGCTGCTTTGGAAGTCCACTGTGAGATAAGCCTTTGTGCCCAGTGGCTTCCTGCCAGGCTGTGGTCTGGGAGGGACTCACTCTGCAAGGTAAGATGGGTAAGGTGGAGCTGCCATATAGCTTATAGGATGGAAACTGGGAAGGAGGGAGGGAGGGAAGGAAGGGACAGGCAAATGAGTCCCCAGCACAGTGTTAGGAACCCTAACAATGTCTTCGTCCATTAATGACAAGCTCCCAGAGTGGGGTTCTGCAGGCCTCTGGGAAGGGACCCTGAGATCTGATTGCTTCCTCTAGTCTCACCCCCAGACTTTGGCTCATTTCCTCCAGTATTTTCCACTTGCATTTACCTCAACTATCACATCAACCCTTCACCTTAAAAATACCAAAACATCTGAGTGCTGGTGGCTCAGATCTGTCATCTTGGCTACTCAAGAGGCTGAGATCCATGGATCACGCTTCAAAGCCAGCCCAGGGCAGAAAGGCTATGAGATTCTTATCTCCAATCACACAGGAAAAAAAAAAGCCAGAAGTAGAGGTATGGCTCAAGTGGTATAAACACCAGCGTTGGAGTGAGAAACCGAGGGAATAGCATTCAGACCCTGAGTGTTAGCTCCATGTTAAATCATGTATACCATGTTCAGTTTGGAAGCTCATTCCATGTAGATTCTTCTGGGACTCTTGAAAGAACTTCCATTTCTTTCTTTTTTGTGGGGGAGGGGGTGGGTTATGGGGCTTGAACTTGACCTGGACGCTGTCCCTGAGCTCTTCAGCTCAAGGCTACCAGCCTACCCTTGAGCCAAGCCCCACTTCACGTTTTTTTACAGGTTAATTGGAGATAAGATTCTCAGGTCCTTTTGTGCCCGGGCTGGCTTTGAACCTTGATCCTCAGATCTCAGCCTCCTGAGTAGCTAGGATTACAGATGTGAACCACTGCACCAGGCAAGAACGTCCATCTTATCTGTGCATTGACAGAGGGTGATTCCTTTATGAGGCATAGGGCCCCTGCCTCCTTGCGGGGACCCCAAGTCAGAGCCTCACCCAGACAAGCACCCCTGACTAAGAGTGGAGGAGGAAACTGGAAGGCCCGTTGACATGAGCACATAGACCTCCTCGGTACTGGTCTACTGAGATGGCAGTCCCCACACAGGGGTCACTAGGTGTGGCTTTCTGGACGAATATACACACACACAGAAGGTTTGTTTTGTAGGCGTAAACACTTGGTCTCTAAAATAGGGAATGTTGAGTCTCTGGCAGAAAAGAAGAGAATGAGTGAACAATGTTTATAGTCTGCTGGAACCTTCAAACTTGCACACCCAGTTCCAGAAACACTCATGTGAAAGACTCTTAGTTAGGGATAGGCATTCATCTTGGGTCCAAAAGCTATCCTCAAAGGGGGACAGCCCCCAGCCTCCACTGCAATCCTAGGCCGTCAGCAGACTATAAACATCATCACAAAGACAGTTCTAGAGATTTCTAGCTATACATGATCTTGTCTTGAAAAAAAAAAAAAAGAAAGAAAGAAAAACTCTCAAATCATTTATTCAGGTATTTACTGCTCCGTGGTTTTTTTTATTAAAAATAAACCACAGAAGAAAATAACAACAACCAAAAGAAAAATGTTTTCTTCTTTTTTTTTTCCCCCTCATTTCTCTCGATTGTTCTGCTTGGCAACTTTATTGCACTTAGTTCAAAATAAGCTGCCAATAAAATGGGATAAAATTAAACTTGTTCTAGGGATTTTTTCCCCCCTCCATAATTTTTGTCGGGTTGTTTTTATTTTCATAAGGATTTGAAATGTGGATCGTCGTGGTCGGTTCAGCTTTTCACTGTCAGAGTAGTTACAACTTTCTATTGAGTTTATGAATTCCAATTTTGGTTCTTTTAAAATGAGTTTGGTTTTACTGTTAGCTTCTTACTGAAGAGGTCTTTGTAGTTGTTTGTTATATTTCTGTGTGGCATAAAACCAAAACCTTCTGTACTGTAATTAGTCTTAGAAAAATTATGTGATTTCTAATTGAGCAGAACCTCAGAATACTCCCTGCTCTACAATCCAAAGTCAACATTGGTGATTTCAGAGGGGAAATATATACATATATGTGCATATTACATACATATACACGTGTGTGCATGCGTGCATGTACCAGTCCTGGAGCTTGAACTGAGAGCCAGGATTCTGCCATTAAGATTTTTGCTCAAGGATAGTGAGTTTTCTACCACCCGAGCCACAGCTCCACTTCCAGCTTTTTGGTGGTTCGTTGGAGTAAAGGGTCTCACAGGCTTTCCTGCTCCTTCTGGCTTTAAGCCTCAGATCTCAGCCTCCTGAGTGGCTAGAATTATAGGTGTGAGCAACTAATAATAAATTATTTCTATTTTGATTTATTTTCTTATTTATTGATGGTGCCGATTCTGGGGTTTAAACTCAGGGCCTGGGCTCTGTCTCTGAGCAGCTGGGCTCAAGGCTAGCTAGCACTCTCCCACGTGAACTTCTCCACTTCTGGCTTTTTGGTGGTTCATTGGAGATAAGGAGTCTGAAGGACTTCCTTTCTTGGGCTGGCTTGAACTCATGATCCTCAGATCTCAGTCTCCTGAGTGTCTAGGATTACAGGCACGAGCTACCACTGACTGACTATATTTTTTTAAAGGTAACATGTGTGAATAGACAAAATATGATTCAATCTAAGATAGCAAAAAAAGGAAGCATGGATTGAAAATTATCCACCATAGTAACTTTATTGCAGTGAAAAATCAAATACCAAGTGTAGTATGCAGTCAACAGGAGTTTTTATGCAGCTAAACCTTTTTTTTCTGGCAATCTAACTATTATTTATATATCCAAAATGATAAATGTAATCCCATCACCCATAGATCAATTGCAGGTATTACAGCTAAAACCAGAATAAATCATTACATCTCTGTACTGAGAAGCATGGAATAAGAAAGTTCTGACTTGAAGCTGAGATCTGTTTCTTTACTGTTCCACAGAAGAGTTCAATGTATACATAAAGCCATCTGATCCAAATATGCTAATGATTTTTATTGGTCGAATCTTGAAAGTGAGGTTTATTTTTATGAGCATGCATTAATTAACCCAGTGTGTCCTATCTTGCAGACTATCGGGCCCAAGGACTTTCATGGATCTGTGTTTATTGTAAAATGTTTGCATTTTCCACATTTGTGGCCCACACACAGATTATTTCATACTTTCCTTTGGAGCACTTTAGAAAAGTTAAAAGGAGTTATTGTTTTTGATTAATGCCATTTTAGGGCAGTTGAAGGGGAACCAAAAGAAAAAAAAAAGCACAAGTGGGGGAGGTCTAAAATCCCAGCTCTGCATAAATTCTTCAATGTTTAAAAAAGAAACAAATTCTGTGCAAGTTGCTCTAAACAAAGGGTAAGGTGGGGGGAGAGTGAGGGTTGTTCAGGGTTAATTTTTAAGATGGTCTCCTGGAGCTCAGCTTTGTTACATTGGTGGTTGTGTGAAATCTTGTGCGTGGACATGGGTGTTTGCACAAAATCTGTGCATGTAGCAACAGGCTGATGAGATTCAGCCATCTATCAATCGCCAAGAAAATAACACACACGCAGCCACCGTGGGGACGTCTCCCAGATGGGGTGTCTAAGGGCCTGCTTGTCATCTTTTGATTAAGAAAAGGAAATGATTTCACTGAAAAGCTATTCCCTCTTGTGTTGTTTTGTTTTAACTGAGTTTGTACTTTCCACCAAAGTGGACATATTTATTGAGACCCATAAGTTACTTCACAGTTTGTCCACATCATTGAAATCTTAACAAATGATTTGGGGTGTGTGTGTGTGTGTGTGTGTGTGTGTGTGTGTGTTACCAAATTATCTAAATATCATAACTATAAAATATCTTAAAACATTCTCCATCCTGTAAACATCTTAGCTACAAAGCTTAAAGTATAAACAGTGCAAAGCATCAGAATGGTTTAAAGCGATGTTATAAAAACTGCTCTTAAAAACTAAACAAAAAAATGTAAAGCTTCCATCTGTTTTATGATTTTTTTTTCTTCTCCACTGCCAAACGGCTGCTGTATGCCAGCTCACTGAACCGTAGCTTGCTAAAGAGATTGCTGGGGTCACAGATTGAGAAAACAAAGAGCTTGTCTTTAATGGTGGGATTTTTTTTCCCCCTCTTTCTTTCTCAAGTCTTCCTGACATGGCTGAAATGAAATTAAGTGTATGGCAGAAGAGAGACGCAGAAAGCCTGTTGCAAAGAGAGGACCCAGGCTCTGAGATGCTCAAATTGCTGAAGAATGTCATTTTGGAAATGACTTCAGATTCTTTGCAGATTGTATACATGCCACCTCCATACGCTCTGACTTCCTCCCGGAATTTTCTTTGGGGGGCCCCTTTATGTACAAGTAAAAATAGACAGCAAATTGCATGGTAAGAAAAAAAAACCCTGCCACTGCTACCACCGCAACCACAACTACAAAACCCAAAAGAAAAAGGAAAAAGAAAAAGTACTGGAGCTTGTTTTGTGTCCATGTGCAGAGAGCAGACACGCATCACTGACAGCCTGAGTTTCCTCTGTGTCTGAGCCCAGTCAGTGGGGAAACTGAGGCAGCTGAGTAGGTGAAAAGAATTCCTCAAGGAGTCAGGAAAGAGGGCCTGGTGCCTGATGCCTCTCTCATTCTAGCTGCTCAGGAGACTGTGATCTGAGGATCATGGTTCAAAGTCTACCCTGGCAGGAAAGTCCATGAGACTCATATCTCCAATTAGCCACCAAAAACAAAAACAAAAAAGTCAGAAGTGGAGCTGTGGCTCAACTGGTAAGGTACTTGCTTTGAGCAAAAGAAGTTCAGGGATAAAACCCAGGCCCTGAGTTCAATCCAAGAAGGATGGCTTAGTACTCAGTATTCCATGCCTATAGTTCTTGCTGCTCAGGAGGTGGAGATCTAAGAATCATGGTTCAAAGCCAGACAAGGCAGGTAAGTCCATGATACTCTCATCTCCATTGAACCACCACCAAAGGGAAAAAAAAAAAAACAGAACTAGAGGTGTGGCTCACATAATAGAGTACTAGCCTTGAGCACAAAAGCTCAGCGACAGTGCCCAAGACCGAAAAAACAGTAAACAGTCATTCGGCAGAAATCAGGGTAGACTTCTAGATACTTCTAGAAGCAGGGTGAACTGGTCTCTAAATGTTTCATCTTCCCTGTGGGGTGGGGGAAGGGAAGCAAACAGAAATAGTGATTTGGGCACTCAGAAGACTACCCAGCAATCGACCAGTCAATGCCCATTGCCAGGCTTGAAAGCCTTCCTCATGGTCCCCACTGGACCCTGCCGCTCCTCGTCTGATGGCTGTGGCAGACCCTGTGGCACTCGACATCTGACTCCTGAGTCTGCTTCCTGGGCCTCTCAGCCAAGGCGGCTGTGATTCGGAAGTGCTGGGGCAAACTAGCCTCGATCCCTAAGACACAGCCCTTGGGTGCCAGGGGTATCTCTAACACCTCCAGAAAAGACAGAGTGAGAAAGTCTATAAGTCAACCCTCCCCCCCAAAAAGTAAGGTTTGCTGAAATTCCCTATTCCTGTCACACCAGACACCCCAGGAACTAGGGGCAAGGATGGGTGTAGCCAACCTGCCTTCCCTAGGGAGAAGAATGCCAGTCAGGCCTCTCCTGACATGGCCTCTCATTCCCCCATGTGACAGAAGAGTCTGAAACCCACCTGTGTTTCTAGGGCTAGTATGCCAGAAGAGTCCAGAAACATCCAAGCCTGCCCACAAGTGTCACCCAGCGCTCCTAGGGCCTGCCCACAGCTGCCAGTCACCACGGCCCTCCTCCTCTACAACCTAGGACAGCCAAGTCCCCTTAAAAACAAACCCCACCCCCTAACAAGGTGACAGCCATCAGACCCCCCACCCCCCGGGGGAGGCCAGCTGGTCAGGGAAACAGGATCCTGTTCTGAAGGCATTGATGCCTCTCTCTCTCTCCCTTCTGCCCTCCACCCCTGCCTGTGCTCATACACTTCCTGTCTCACTCCTGCACCTCTCCCTGCAGACCAAGCAAAGATAGCCTCAGATGGTAGTGGCTGCCCACAGCTCAACAAGCTGTTCTGGGATTTCCCAGCCTAGACCCTAGACCCTACAGCAGGGCTAAGACCCTCAGATCCCCCAGCAATTGTCTGCCACCACACCCCTCCCTGCAAGTATCCAGGAGTATAGAGGACAGGGAGGAGGGGTGGGGCTGGCAGGATTCTGTATATATTCCAAATTTAAATCTGGGATGCTTTCCACTCCCCCCCCTTTTTTTTGCACAGCTTCAGAACATGGGGGAGGCATCTGCCTGGAAACAGCTGTCACCCAAAGGAAGAGGCAGCACATGCAGGTCTCCCGCCATCCACAGCCACACATCAGCCCGGGTTACTAAGCTACAGAACTTCGCAGCCTGAGGAAGGAGGGGGTGGAGGGAGGGGTCGGGGGAGGGAGGCAGAATTGGACCCAAAGTCCTTCAGGTGCTATTGCACACTGTTGAAGAGGAGAGTCCCGATCCAGATCAAGTAGCGTGTCCCACCTCATCTGTGGGGAAACTGAGGCACCAGGGAACACAAACGGCCCCAGGATCACACCACTATTGAGTGATATCATAAGTCAGAGGCTAAAGAATCAGAAAGTAGTTAGACACCAGAGGCTCAAAACCTGTTACCCAAGCTACTCAGGAGGTTGAGATCTGAGGATCCAAGTTCAAAGTCCAACTGAGCAGAAAAATCTGCAAACGTCTTATTTCCCATTAATTTGTAAAAAAAAAAAAAAGCTAGCTGTAGAGGTGTGGCTCCAGTGCTAGATTATTTACTAGCCTGGAGAGGAAAAAGCTGAGACAGCGCCCAGGCCCAGAGTTCAAGTCCCAGTACTGGCAAATGCACATGTGCATACACATACGTACACACACACACACACACACACACACAGCATCAGGCAAAGATAACATCCACATTTAAGCCCAGACTATTTGGCTCCATTCTTAGCACTGTGTCTCATGGTTTACCTTCACCATCATCATCATCACCATCATCATCATCATCATCATCATCACCATCACCATCACCATCATTATCCACACAGAAGCTCAGTTAATGCCATGCTCTTGCTTGGAGCCCTGCTGGGTGCTAAGTTTTTCAAATTTCATGTATTTTATTTTCATTTCATGTCTTCTTTTTGGTGTATACCCGAACTGGTTTGACCTCAAGTCCCCATGCTCTCTCTGACTTTTTTTTTGCTCAAGGCTAACACTGTCACTTGAGCCACACCCCTCCACTTCCATCTTTGTGATAATGTCTTGGAAATAGAATCACCCAGATTTTACTGCCTGGGCTGGCCTTGAACCTGGATCCTCAGATCTCAGCCTCCTGAGATTTACTTTCTCCCCATAATGGCAAGTGAAGCTCAAAAGTGTTATGTGAATTTCCTAAAGATCAAACAGCAGCAGCCAGGCAAAAGCAACAGCCTCCTGTCACCTCCCTGCCGCTCGCTCCCTATCCTCTTGAAGCTGAAGCTGGAAGCTTCATCTGGAGGCCTAGCCAGGCTGTCGGCCAGCTTCTGAACCCAATGGCCTGGCTCACACAGGCAGCTCTGGATCCCACACTGGATGTCCTGCTAGCAAATCTCTGGGTGCTATGGCTGCCAGCCCGGGTTAACTTCCCACTAATCTAGAAGATAATGAAGATTTATCCTAAATCCAGTAGAGGGAGGATAGCCATGAAAGGCCTGGTTCAAGGAGTGGCCAAGCTGAAAACTCCAGTTCTTCCACATGCCGACAGTGGTGAGACAGACTACAAACACTGACCATATTTAGGAAAAGTTGCAAGATTGGGGCTGCCAGTCATTGGGCTTAGTGGTGATGCTGCAAGCCAGGCGGCCTGGCATGTCCCTCGCCAGTGAGTCCTGGCCTTTCCGGTCATATGGAGTCCCCAAGTTGGAGAGTAGGAAAAGAGCCAGAGAGAATTCTAAAGAAGTAATGATCTCACTACCATTAAGAAATGGAATGGAGCACAGTGCTCCAGGACATACTGATGCCATCCCAGCTACACAGACGCTGACGTCCCAGAAGTTCAAGATTCAAAGTCAGGCCAGGCAGAAAAGTCTATGAAGACTCATCTCCAACAAACCAGCAAAAAGCCAGAACTGGAGGTGTGGCTCAAGTGGTAGAGCACCTACCTGGAATGGAAAAGCCAAGTGAAAACACAAGTCCGGGGTTCAAGCCTCAGTACAGAAGCAGAAGGAAGAGAATAAAGGGAAAGGAGAAAGAGGAACAGGAGGCAGAGTTAGAAGAGGAAGGAAGAGGGAAATGGACGGGGAGAGAAGGGGAAGGGGGAGGGGAAGAGCCCTTCAAGAACAACACCTGGAAAAGATGTCCCACATTGCTTCCTTGTGACATCAGCTCAAACTCAAATCATAGGAGAAAGGCAGGTGGTTTGAGCTGCCCTCTCTCCCAACTAATGAAGTTTGAGTTGAGCTATTTTGAAAGCAACCCACATAGCATAACCACACGCCATCATCAGCTACTGTCCTCAAATGCAATTTCATTCATAATTAAATATGAAAAAGCCACTGGCTTCAAATAACATCCAGGGTCACAGCTGAAGTCTCCAGCCTGGGCTTCACATGCTGGCTTCGACCCACCTCACCAAGATGGCCTCCAGCAGCCTCACCAAAATGGCCTCCAGTGACCGTCACAAGATGGCCTCTAAGGCAGTGGCTTCTTCATGATAGGAAGGTCGTAGCGGCTGGAGGAGGCTCATGTAGAATGGACAGAAGACAACCCACACGCTAAGCCTGGACAGCTAGTGACCGTCACCTAAGGACAGACCCAGTAAACAAAGTCCTTTCCAGAGCAGATCTGGAGTTGCACTGAAGCAACTCTTGTGGCCTTTCACCCCTGTGTTGGTCCTAGAAATCAGGAGCCACGTGACCAGCAAGGAGAGGGGCCAGGCATTGGTTAGGAAGCCAGGTGCTGGGGTAGTGCATGTGACCAGAGGCCCACTGCATGGGTTAGAACTCGCTGGGCATATGTCTGGCACAAATCTGGGTTCTAATGTAGAGGAGAAGGGACAGTCAGGTCTCCAGAAGCTCACACACAGGAGGGGTAAAAGATGTGGTGGAGTTTAAAGAGAGTTGGATAAGCACTAGTGCCTCTACTCTTTATGGATTTATACCACAGCCAAGTCCCTTCTCTGCACCCCAACTTGACAAGCTACTATGCTAGATCTATAACAGGTGACAGAACTGAGGCTCAAAGTCACACATGGGGACATGACAAGATCATAACAGGTCCTTAGCCCAGCCCTGCTTCACCTGGTGACAAATCTATGCTCTGGCCATACCAACTTCTTCTGTGATTTGTCTACCACCACTTTCCTGGCTCTCAACCTGTCCCCCAGCCCCCAGTTCCAAAGGCTAGAGATCTTAAAGGGCTAAAACCATTGAGATTTCAGGATGAAATCAAGCCATGGAGTAGTGAGTCTCACAGTACTATATTAATACTTACAGCTCCACATGTGGGTCAAGAAGACCCACACATGCCTGTAATCCTGGCTTCTCAGGAGACTGAGATCTGAGGACCAGCCCTGGCAGAAAAGTCACGAGACTCTTATCTCCAATAAACTAAGCCAAAGAATCCAGAGCTGAAACTGTGGTTCAAGTGGCAGAGCACTAGACTGGAGAAAAAGCAGCACCAAGGATTGTCGCGCATGTGCACGCACGCACACAGAATAGTTCTTCCATTAACTTTCTAGATATACAGCTGATAAGTTTCTACAGACTTTTTTTCCCATCCATCTGTAAACATTGGGTCCAATTTGAAAGCCAAGATGGATGCTCAAACTATCAGAATAATACTTTTTCCACATACACGCAAGAGAATGTTCTGGACCCCCTGAGCCTTGGCTTCTCCACTGGCTAAGCTGTTTCTCTGCTGGATGCCTAGTGAGCATGCTTACCCAAAGTGAGCTCTATTGGTGTGTGTGTGTGTGTGTGTGTGTGTGTGTGTGTGTGTGTGTGCACGCGCGCGCATGCGCGCGCGCATGAAAGTCATAGATCTGTTGTGATCCTGTCCATCAATAAGCCAGCAAATTAGGAGCTTGCTTATGTAGACATTTCTATTTTCAACCTGAAGGGTGGTTTGGGGGTTTCTTTTCAATTTAACTCTCCTCATTAAGGATTCATAGCACACTAAAAGAGTGATTTCTTTTTTTAAAAAATATCATCTTTGCAGAAAAGGAATATCAGCAAAAATAATCACTTATGGCTCAACAATGAATCGCTAATGAACACAACAGCCAACAGATAAACAAACATAGCATTAGGATGAGAATCAATGGGTCAATGTAGATATGGTCCATGAAGCTGCGGTAGATCTGGCTTAGGGGTGGAAAGCTGCACGTGACATTTTCTTGGGTTATTTTCACACACGGGTGAAGTCAGGCCCCCAGAGAGGATTCTGTCACTTGGCTGAAGGTAGACACCAAGCAGGATTACAGAAATAGGTGAGAAGATTTTGATACACAAAACACAGAAATGGCACCGATCAGGAAAACAATGAGGAAGTGTCTCTTGACCAGAGGCCCAACTACCATGTTGAATTCCCAGGCCAAACCTGACCTGGTGTCCAGTGTGAGGCTTGACCTGGACCTTCCTTGGCAGAAGCCCCAAGGACATTTTTCATTTCTACAGGCATCGCCTGGCTGCTGGCACAATGTTCCACGGGCTCTCCCACCACTTTTCCTATCTGCAGCTTCTACCTGGCCTATCCTCAGCCACTGGAATTGCCAGGGGCTTTAAAAGGACATCCACTGGCATCTTCAAACTTCCCTGGAAACTCTTCATCTGACTGTAGCCACAGGGAAAGTTGTGAGTTATGGAAGCAAGTTCTACTTTCAGAATATCTCCTCCTCCTCCTCCTCCTCCTTCTCCTTCTTCTTCTTCTTCCCAGTCCCAGGGCTTGAACTCAAGGCTGAACATTGTCCGTGGATTTTCTCAAGGCTAGAGCTCTACCACTTGAGTCACAGCGCCACTTCCAGCTTTTTCTATGTATGTAGTACTAAGGAATTGAACCCAGGTCTGTGTGCATGCTAGGCAAGCACTCTACTACTAGGCCAAACTCCCGGCCTCAATATATGTCTTCTTTTATGGTGCCTGGTACTGGGACTTTAACTCAGGACCTCACACTCTCCCTTAACTTCTTTCACTCTAGGTCAGTGCTCTAGTACGTGAGCTACACCTTCACATCTGGATTTTGCTGGTTAATTGAAAATAAGAGTCTCGTGGACTTTTCTGTCCAGATTACCTTTGAATTGTGATCCTCCTATTTCAGCCTCCTGAGTGGCTAGGATTACAGGCGTGAGCCACCAGTGCCCAGCCTTAACATGCTTCTTAAGAACTTGCTATACAGCAAATATGGTGCAAGATTCTAGAGCCAAATAAGGAGCCAGAGCTTTAACTTGGTGTTCTTAATGCACTATGTTATTTCTCTTCTCTTGTGTTGCCCTTTGGTTAATCTCATATTGTTACTGCATATGACTTTGTTATTGGTATATTGTACATACCGTTATTTGATATAGGAAAGGGAATGGGGGAAAACAAGATGATTGGGAGGGGGTAGGAGGAGGGAAATGGGGACAAAAACATGAGAAGAGGTATCAATGTGTGAGAAGTAATACACTTACTACCTGACAAATGTAACTGTACATTACTCCGACAATAAAATTTTTTAAAAAAAAAAATAGAGTAACCATAAGAAAAGAAAAGGTAGGAGAAAAATTATGAGTAGACAAATAATTAGCATTATTGATAGTGATTATAAGATATTCTAAAGTCTATAAGAAGAATGATAACAAGTAATTGAAGTACGGGATTTTGTTTTTGTACCAGTATTGGGGCTTAAACTCAGGGCCTGGGTGCTCTCCCTGAGTTCTTTTTTTCCCTTCAAAGCTAGCACACTACCAGTTGAGCCACAGCTCCACTTCTGGTGTTTTAGTCACACAAACTTTCCTGCCTTGGTTGGCTTCAAACGACGATTCTCAGATCTCAACCTCCTGAAGAGCTAAGATAACAAGTGGAGGCCACCAGAGCTAGGCTAAGAAATAATGGCTTTACAAAGCTTTCTGAGGAGACATTTGAGTTCAGGTTGGAAGAAGGGAACGAGCAGGAATATAGAAGGAGCATAAAACCAGGAAGGGAGGTGTGGGCAGAAAGGGTACCAGTCTACAGGGCACATGGGCATAGACAAGAACCATTCTTCCAAGAAGAGTAGGACAGGCAAGACAAGGTTCAGAGAAATGGAAGGTTAGGAGAGGAAGGAGGAAACAGACTCCGGAAGGCCTCTGCTTTCTAATGATGACACAGTCATCGGCAGTAAATAGAGAAAAGAAGAGAAAGAACAGCCATTTTGACAAGTAAGCTGTAGGGGGGAAAACCAATGGCAGAGTCATGACATCTGTAGTACTCGATTGTGACATGATGTGGCCACAACTATACAGGAGACTGAAGGTTGAAATTCAAAGCCAGCTCAGACAGGAAAGTCCATGAGACTCTAGTAACCAGCAAGTTAAAACGTGGAGCTGTGGCTCCATCCCTGAGCATAGCTAAGGGCCGGGAGTTTGGCCTAGTGGTAGAGTGCTTGCCTAGCATGCACAAAGTCCTGGGTTTGATTCCTAAGTACCACATACATAGAAAAAAAAAAGCTGGACGTGGTGCTGAGGCTCGAGTGGCAGAGCTCTAGCCTTGAGAAAGTCCAAGGACCAGGCTCAGGCCCTGAGCTCAAGCCCAGGACTGGCAAAAAAAAAGCTAAGGGACAGTGCCCAGGCCCTGTATATAAGCCCTAGGACTGGCATCTGTATACATATACAAAGAAGAAGAGGAGGAAGATGAGAATGAAGAGGAGGAGGAGGAAGGCTCACGGGTTCAAACATCCAGTAATCTGACAGTATGCTCATCATAAATAGTGAAATAAGTTTTTAATAAAACCAGTGATAAGGCAATGGAAGGATGATGAGTAAAGACTGATATCAGTGGCCAGGCAGATGTACACAGGGCTGAGAAGCAAGGCTGGGTGAATCACTCAGATGGATGGGTAATGTCAAGGAGAAAACAAAAGTCACTAAGAGTAGGAAGGCCCAGAAGACAGAATCCTGTGCAACATATAACCTTGACTCTTCGTTGTTGTTTGTTTCTTTGCGGTGCCAGCCTTGGGGCTTGAACCCAGAGCCTGAATACTGTCCTCTAATTTTGTTTTGTTCTTTTTACCCTCAGGGTTAAGGCTCTATCACTTGAGTCACAGTTCTACTTGCAGCTTTTGGGTAATTCCCGGGAGATAAGTATCTCTCAGGCTTTCCTGATCAGGCTGGCTTTGAACTCTGATCCTAAGATCCCAGCCTCCTATGTGGCTGAGGTTCCAGACATGAACCACTGGCACTGGTGATCTTGACACTCTTGACCAATGACACAACTGGATGGAAAACCCCACCCCCCCAAACCCCAAGTGAATCATTCCTTGGAAAACAGTGATAGCAGAATGCACCAATGAGTCACAAATCAAGCCCTGACACTATGCTCCCACAACCCCCTCTGCCAAGAGATGAGGCTGGAAATAATCACTATTGTAACAGGGACAGAAGAGGCCTAAGATGTGGGCCTCAGGAATTGGCTAATAACAAATGATCATGTGTCATACAGATAAACAATGCTTTTATTTACTGAGGTCAAGAACCTTGTCCTTGATTTTTCCCGGTGCCATGCTAGAAACATCCAGCACTTGATTTCTGAAATGAAATCTCATTAACAGAAATATGGGGGTTGGGTTTTGACATACAAAGGGCCTTATACCCCAGCTCCAAACCACTGGGATCCGATCAATCAGAAACAGGAAATAGGGTTCCCATCACAATCTTTGGGGGTTATCTGGCCACCTGCTTCCAGTTCTTTCTTACTCTAGAACCCAGCCTTGATGCAATAGCTGCAGATCAAGTAAAGAGCCATGAAGCCAGTCTCCGATGAGAGTTCCTGAGACATGACCTAGAGTTCAAAGGTCCCAGAAAGAGACGTTCCAGTTTACCTCCTGAAAAGGAAACCCAGGTCCAGAATGGTAGTCAGATTTTTCTAGATCTTCTTAGTGGTAAAGCAAAACCTCTCCATTTCCAGCTTCTAAGTTCAGGGTTTCTGAATGCCCCTCCCCCTCATTCTCCCAGAGAACCCCAAAATCCTGTTCTCATAAAATAAGACAGGTGTTGCCGGATGCTGCTAGCTCACATTTATCATCCTGGCTACTCAGGAGGCTGATATCTGAGAATCACAGTGTGCAGGCATCCTGGCTAGGAAAGTTAACGAGACTCTTATCTTCAATGAAGAAAGAAAAAAAAAAGTCTTGAAGCAGAGCTGAGGCTGTGGGGCACTAACCAGCCTTGAGCAAAAAAAAAAAAAAGCTCAAGGATGACACCCAGGCCATGAGTTCAAGGCCCAGGACCAGTGTCACCACCAAAAACAATACAAACAAAAACAGTAATAATAACAACAAGGCAGATGAAGGACTCTAGCTCCCTAATAATTTTTGCTCACAAAACCCACGCACCAACCCCAGTCACTCAAGAGGGGCTTTCTGATGCTTTCACCACCAAAATTATTTTCATATAATATTATTGTCCGCAAACTTATACACAGTCAGACTTAGTTCAATTAATACTTAGCATGCAGATATCCAGAACCCCCACAGAGTTCTGATAAATACATGCTATACCCTCAATATTTTCCCCAACTAGGAACAATTAATAGTGATACTTATAAGGACCATAATCACCTTCACCAGACTTGAATTACTGAGTGCCAGCTGTATAACAGACATAACGGAAATGCTTTCCAGTCCACCATCTCATTTAAGTCATGAGATGATAAAAAAAGAAATATCAGCCCCAACATATTATTTTGTACAAATTTTAGTCCCCACTCAATATTTTTTGAAATGTGAGTAGCACAATCCAATCGTACTCAAATCAATTTTGATTTTATTTTTCCTTCAGATATATGGTAGAGAAAGTATTGTTCCCACAGGTGGGTCCAACCAGTGAAGTTATACCCCAAGAGGAAAACACCCTGCCATAGTAATAAATCTGTGGACAAAAGAATGTATTATAATGAAAATATTGACATGTTAAGATACTAAGAACATATAACAACACTGGATAATATACCTGGGTTGAGAAGGGATGGTGGATAAGTAAACGTAAGGTCTACCAACGATAACTCTGACAAGTATATCTGAGGTCCGTAAATTGGATGCTTTCTCAAATGCAAGTCAACTACCACTTCCTTTTTCTATTTGTTTGGTTTTTGGGCCAGTTCCGGACTTGAACTCAGGGCCTGAGCATTGTCCTTCCGTTATTTTTCACTTAAATTGGAACTCTAGCACTCGAGCCACAGCTCTACTTCCAACTTTGTGGTGGTTCATTAGATAAGAGTCTGATGGAATTTTTCTGCCCAGGCTGGTTTTGAACCATGATCCTCATATCTCAACCTCCTGAAAAGCTAGGACAACAGGCACAAGTCACAGATACCTGGCTATTTTTCTGTTTTCTATGAATCAGAGACTCCATATAGTCTAGGTTAGCCTCAAACTCACTATCCTCTTGCCTCAGCTTCTCCAGTGCTGGGATTACAGGTACGTGCTACTCTATTGAGTATTGGGCTCTATATTCCCTGAGTTGGTCCTGTTCACTTTGTGGATAGAACTCCACCAACATTATTCACTCTGTCACTCTATGCACACACAGTCTATGAACAGGCTTGAAATACTCACCTCCCCCACCAAAATTTCCAACTAAACCCATTCTTACACAAAGGGCAAAGTTGATCTCGGATTAGGTTTTCTCTGCTCAAAGTATACACTTTCATCAAGCAGGACCGCATTCCTAGCCTGAAAAATATTCCCTCTAAGCTGATTGTCCTGCTCCCGTCTGACCTCTCGCAATAAAGCTCTGCTCTGCTCCGTCTTAGTTGTGTGTGTTTTCATATGAAGACTTGGACAGGTGTTTGTCTTCTGAGGGGCAGAGGAGAGACCAAGAGCCTCTTATCCAAGGGTCTTTGTGGTAAATGGATCTTAGGACAGCAAGTCCTTCTAAGATCCACCTCAATAGGGTCTGAAAGAGCTGTCTGTCCCGGTCACATTCCACTGATAATGCTGCAGATTTTATTGCCATCACTGGAGAGAAGGAAGGAAACAGAGTTGAGAGAGAAGAATGAGGTTAAAGCAACCAATGTTTCTAATGACCTACTTTAGGTATGTGCTGGTACTGGGGCTTGAACTCAAGATCTCAAACTCTCACTTGGCTTTTGTCTGCTCTGCCACTTGAGCCACACTTCTTGCTTTTTGCTGGTTCGTTACAGAGAGTCTCATAGACTTTCCTGCCCGAGCTGGTTTTGAGCTGTGATCCTCAGGTCCCAGTCTCCTGAGTGGCTAGGATAGCAGGCCCCCAAATCAGTGCCTGGCTTCCTTGTTCCCCTGGACAGCCCATGATTTCTGAAGGTCATCCCTAGATCTGAAATACATTGAACACCTGGCCATGTTGGCTTCAGGAGCAGTGAGTCAATCCAGGATGAATCCCCTCCTCTTTTGTATCTACAAATATGCAACATTTTTTTTCTTCCAGGATAAGTTTGCTTGTCCTCTCCTATGTAAGTGGGGTCCATATTTATCTCCCTCTGACAGGAAGAAATCACAAGGTCGGGCCTTTATTTCTTTTTTTCATATATTTTTATTGTAATTAATAGAAGGGTTACATGATATTTGCCAGATAGATGGTGCATTAATTCCCATGTCTTGGTCCCCATTTCCCTTCCCCCCACCCCCACCCCTCATCTTGTTTCCCCGTTCCCTATCCAATTTCAAATAACCAAATACAAACATATCCGATATATCAGGTAACAAAGTGAGATACTGTAACAATATGAGATAACCAAGGGACAGCAAAAGAGATGAGAGATAACATAGTACCTTAAGAACAACAATCATTCATTATATGGCTTATGTTTCTATATCCTGGAGGTCTTTCATTTAGCGTCCTACTATATGGCCTTTTGTATCAAGGTTTTGCTCTATTGCAAATCTCTACTAGGAGAGACCAAGGTTTCTACTGATTATGACAAATGAGGGAAACCATTGAGCCTAAGTTCCTTGGAGTCTGGCTTACTTCACTTAATATGATTTTTTCTAAGTCTTTCCATTTCCTAACAAATGGGGCGATGTCATTCTTTCTGACAGCAGCATAGAATTCCATTGTGTACAAATACCACAACTTGTTGATCCACTCATCAACGGAGGAACATCTAGGTTGGTTCCATATCTTTGCTATGGTAAATAGTGCTGCAATGAACATTGTTGTGCTGGTGGATTTAGTATGTCCTTGTTTCTGGACAATTGGGCAAATGCCAAGTAGTGGAATTGCTGGGTCATAGGGGAGCTCTATGTTTAGTCTTTTGAGGAATTGCCATACTGCTTTCCATAGTGGTTGAACGAGTTTGCACTCCCACCAACTGTGTAGTAGTGATCCCTCCTGGCCACATCCCCTCCAGCATCTGTTGTTATTAGTTTTCTTGGTCCTGGCCATTCTAACTGGAGTGCAGAAAGAACAGCGCAGGAGGAACTTCAATACCAAACTTTAGACTCTATTACAGAGCTATAATTATCAAAACAGCTTGGTACTGACACAAGAACAGGCCTGAAGACCAATGGAATAGAACTGAAGACCCAGATATTAAACCACAGACCTATGGCCACCTAATCTTTGATAAGGGAGACAAAAAAATAGAATGGAAGAAAGATAGCCTCTTCAACAAGTTGTGCTGGCAGAACTGGTTAAGCACATGCAGAAAACTAAAGTTGGATCCTTCTTTGTCACCCTGTACTAGAATTAACTCCAAATGGATCAAAGACCTGGAGGTAAGAGCCGACACTCTGAAAACTTTACAAGAAGGAATAGGAGATACACTAGGCCTCCTTGGCACAGGTCGAAACTTTCTTAACAAGGACCAGGAATCACAACAAATCAGAGAAAGGCTGGATAAGTGGGGCTGCATTAAACTGCAGAGCTTTTGTATGGCAAAGGACATAGCTAGTAAACTAATTAGGAAGCCTACAGAGTGGGAGAAGATCTTCACCAACCATACATCAGACAAAGGCCTCATATCTAAAATATATCAACAGCTCAAACAATTGAATCTCTCCAAAACTAATCTCCAAAGTAACAACCATCCCATTAAAAGATGGGCCAAAGACTTAAAGAGAGTCTTCTCTGAAGAAGAAACAAAAATGGCCTATAGACACATGAAGAAATGCTCAACATCTCTGGTCATAAAAGAAATGCAAATCAAAACAACTCTAAGATTCCACCTCACTCGGGCCTTTATTTCTGAAGTCCACAGGTGGCACCTTGTTATTGGCTCTGCTTCTGAGTTCCAAGGGAACTCAGATTAGTTAAGGCTTTACCAACTGCCACAAGAACAGATAGCCATTTATTGGATGAGCAAGCTGTGTTAAGAGCTGAGCATGCTGGCTCATGCTTGTAACCCTAGCTACTTAAGAGGCTGAGATCTGAGGACTGAAGTTCAAAGCCAGCCCAGGCAGGAAAGACCCTAAGAATCCTAACTCTAGTTAATCACCAAAGAGCTGGAAGTTGAGCTGAAAATGATAAGAGTGCTAGCCTTGAGCAAAATAGCTCAGGTCCTGGCCCAGCAATTTCCACTCCGTGGCATTTACCCAATCATCCAGAAACAAGGACATACTAAACCCACTAGCACAACGACGTTCATTGCAGCACTATTTACCATAGCTAAGACATGGAACCAACCCAGATGGCCCTCAGTAGATGACTGGATCAAGATGTGCTATTTATATACAATGGAATTCTATGCTGCCATCAGAAAGAACAACATTGCCCCATTGGTAAGGAAGTGGAAAGACTTGGAAAAAATCATAAGAAGCTGGACCCAAAGGAATATGGGCTCAATGGTTTCCCTCATTTTTAATAATTAGTACACACCTAGGACTATCCTGGAAGAGGATTACAATAGCGCAGAACCTAGATACATAAGGTCGCATATGATGAGGCTAAATGAAAGGACCTCCAGGATATGGAGACAAGAGCTTTATATAGTATGATTATTGTTCTTAATGAACTATGTTATTTCTCTTCTCTTTTGTTGCCCTTTGGTTAATCTCATATTGTTACAGTATCTGACTTTGTTACCTGGCATATTGTATACACGTTTATTTGTTTATTTGAAATAGGAAAGGAAAGGGAGGAAAATAAGATGATTGGGAGGGGGTGGAGAAGGGAAATGGGGACAAAAACATGAGAAGGGGTATCAATGTGTGAGAAGTAATACACCTACTACCTGGTGAATATAACTGTACATTACAATACAAAATTAAAAAAAGAAAAACTCAGGTCCTGAGTTTAATTCTTCCCTCAGCCCCCCCAACAAAAACTCACCGCACTTAAGGCAATTTAGACATGAGTATAATGAAATCCAAAGTGACTTTGGGGAAGCTACCTCCCACCCCAAAAGGAAGGGCACAAAACTGTTCCGTGTAGGTTTTCTAGAACTCTCAAACAAAGCCTGCTGTGGGGGACAAGGGAACAATTACAGTATTTGCAAATGTCATGTGATTTTTGTCACTGATCTTTTAACATGCATAGCCGAGTTCATGTGTCTCCAATTCAAAATCCCAAATTGAAATCTTATGTGGAGATAATTATAAGCGAAAATCAAACACAGGCTTGGAAAACACTCTACTTTGGTCATAAAATAACTGTTCACCAAAAACAGCCCCAATTCCCAGAGGAAGTCTGGATGGGACAGTTCCCATTGGCCAGGTCAGGGTTCAGAGATGACCACCGGCCTCCAACCTTAGCGATTTGGTATAAATCCTAAAGTCTGGTGTCAATTCTGAATTTGCGTCTTTAGGCCCCAGGCCAGAAAGGACATGCTCCTCTTCTTGAATTAATTTCAACAATAATACATCCTTTAACAAAAGGCTGTCACCAAACAGAAGGCCCAAATTGTATAATGAAAAAGGAAAGGCTTTAAACGAAATCTCCCAATTAAAAAGAAAAAAAATTAGATGTCATCTGAAGGTCATTTGTATAGCAGAGTCCTGCCCATATAGGTAGTTAAAAAAAAAAAAAAAAGGAAATGTATGCGACCACATCAGGAACTGTCAAAGATCAACTTTAAGAGGATTTCCAAAAGAAGCCACAAGGGCCAACACCTGCCATCCTAGCTTCTCAGGAGGCTAAGATCTGAGAGAATCATGGTTCAGCACCAGCCTGGGCAAGAAAGTCTGTGAGACTCTTATCTCCAATGAAACCACCAGAGAACCAGAAGTGGAGCTGTAGCTCAAAATTATAGAGCCCTAGCCTTGAGCAAAAGAGTTCAGGGACAGTGCCCAGGGCCTGAGTTCAAGCCCCATGAGCAACAAGAAGACAGGAGGACATGCTCTGGTGCTTGGAAGAGATGTAGTTCATTATCATGGGCAAGGGAAGTGCCCAGACTGAACTTGAATCCAGAACTCTGGATTCAAGGATCAGTTCAAATCCACATTGGTTTTCCTTAACCCCGCTCACCCCGTGGGACTGCAGCCCCCAGACTCTGTGGACCCTGGAGATCCAGCTCTTCCCTCAAGCATGGCAGAGCGATCCACAAACCCCACTAGCTAGTGAGAACACGTTCCCTGCCATAGGGGCTGGCCCTTCTGATCGAGCCTCTTCAAAGAGCTTGCCATTTCTGAGCTTGGCCTGCTTGTCTGGAGTGCGGCAGGAGGTTACCATCTGACCCTTGGCTCTATTAAATCTTTTTAAAGTTTAATCTTCAGGGGATTTCAACTGTAAATAAAGAACACTCCACATGTAAAAAATAAACTTACACTCATGACTTCATGCACGACCCCGAGTTCAATTTCTGTTTGTGATTTAGTAGAGAGGAGAAGAGAGGTATGTGGTGTGCAGTCTGTGGGTGTGGGGCTGAGTCCCCGAAAGCATCAGGGAGTCACAAGCCACACTGGGCCAGCCCCGCCCCTCACAGTTAGGGATGTGACACCTGAAGAAGCCTGACAGACAACAGCACATCTCATAGGTAGTACAGCCGGACAGCTTTGCACTCGTGACCACAACTCAACACACCCCGAACTTGCCACATCTGGAAGCTGTTTACAAAAGACAATCTGGGTTGATCTTTTGCCAGGACTGAGTACCAGGGCCATACTTTCTCTTAGGCCCGAGCCAACAGAATTGGGTGCCATGAACAGTGTCCTACCTGGTATTTCTAAGATTTCCTGACATTCTAACCCATAACAGTTGCTCTGCAGGAAAACCGGGAGGTGGGGGCTGGGGACACACCAGATGAGAGCCTCACAGAACCTTCTGTAGTCTGATAACAACCATCTCTGCACCCCCTGAAAGCCTTCTCCACAGCCCTCACCATTCCACAATGATTCCTGGGTAGGCAGGCCCCCAGATGGGACAACACTGCCATTCCATGTGCCTCTCCTTCTCCTCTTTAGAGGTGGGGAAGCCCCATGTGCAGTTGGCAGAGGCTTAGCATTGGTGATTGACTTCCAGATTGCTGCCCAGATCCAGAGTCCCCTTTCTAGACTCAGCAGGCGTGTCCAGTTTGAAGCAGAAGGCCTTCCAGGGCAGGTGTTGTCTATTGTCTTTACAGTAGGTTACTGTATAAAGAAAAGAGGTCCTGAAGGTGGAAGGTCCAAAACTCAAATATGGAGGTAACCTGCTAGAACATTCTCCAAAGCATCACGAGAGCACCCATCACTGGGCAAGAGGCAAGAAGCATGTGCCTGCAAAACCCTTTTGACTCTCATAATGGAGAGGAAATTTCAAGCCATACATCCACATTATCACAGCAGGGACAAGAGCCATGCTTGCATTGCCTCTGATTGGAGCCATCTTCTATCCACTGTGGACATAACGCCAGTCCCCGCCCCCCACATGACCAGCTGCAGAGGACTGAGAAGGAATTCTATGCCCTCTGCTACCATCCTCATCAAAATACCCTCAGTCATCAGATCTGGGGTTATGCCATGTGGGTGAGGAAGACATGAAGTTTGACCCCAGAGTGCAATCCTCTGAGACATCCGCAGGTCAGCAAGCTGATGTGGCTGTCCGACAATAAGAACATTCATATTCAGAGTTCATGGGGAAACTCTGAATAAATGGAACTCTTCCTGTGCAGCCTTCCTCTACACACAGCCAAAGGTCTCGAAGGAACTGTTGTCCACCAGCAACAGCGTTCGGGTGAGGCATCTATCTCATCACTCTCAGACTGCAAGAAGAGGGGATCTGATAGAGAAATAGTCTGATCTGATGAGAGGCGGAGGGAGGGGCAGTAAACAGGAAATGGTCACCTGGTATTATAGCCAGTGTTTACCTAGCCTGACTCTCCCATTCGAATACAAAGGAAAGTTATAGAGTTCCGAAATATGGACAGCACACAATACTGGATGAATGGATAGGTGGGTGGGTGGATGGATGGATTCATGGATTGGTGGATGGGCAGGTAGGTAGATGGGTGAATGGATAGACGGTTGAATAGATGGATGGACAGATGAATAGGGAAATAGGTGGATGGATGGATGGATGGATGGATGGATGGACTATAGAATCATGGGTGGATGGATAGTGGGACAGTGGATAGATGAATGGGGAGATGTATAGGTAGGTGGATCAATGGATGATGGATGGATGGATAAGGAGACAGATGTATGGGTAGAGGGTTAAGTAGATGAATGGATGGGTGGTAGATGGGTGGATGGAAGAGTGGATAGATAGGTGAATGAATGGATGAATGAATGGAAGGATGGATGGATGGGTAAGTGAAAGGGGTGGAAGATCATGGATGGCAGAAGAGTAAATTGAGGTAACTGAGAAGAAGGTAGGTAATGAGGATCATGAATGGGCAGATGGGTCGAAGGAGAGAGAGAGCTGACATCTTCTCAGACTTCCCAGTCCAAGAACAAATGCAATCCTGGAACTGATTCATTATAAAGCCCCCGCCATCCTCTCTGTTAGAGATAGTATATTTATTTTTTTAAGCAGGAATGAATTATTCAGCACTTCTAAATCCAGAACACATCAAATCGAAAAAAAAAACCACACACACACACACACACACACACACACACACACACACACACACAGTGTGCTTTTCTCCTCTCCCTGTATACCTAGAAATTCTTCTGTAATTTCTTTAAAAGAATAAAATTATTGATTGTGGGTGAATTAGCAGTTCTAGAAAGATCCAGGACGCACACAGGAGGTGGGAGATGATGCTGAACTGGAATTAAGTGCTTGAATATGGGAAGCCCGGATGGAGGTCAGAGGGAAGGAAGAAAGGAAAGGAGGAAAGGTATTTCACGGAAGGTGGCAGGAGCAAAGGCACCGGACAATGTCAGAGTCAAGTCAAGAGAGGGGTACCCTACCCCCATTTGCCCTACCCCCCCTTCCACAAGCTTTAAAGTCCTAAACTTGTCTGGCAAGGCTCAGTAGTCTTCATTATGAGATCACCGGCACTGAATCCTTTGTGACTGGCTGTTTGAGATTATCAAGAGTCCTGGCTTGGACTCAGGACAGAAATGAAGCCTTTGGGACTGTTGGTTCCTGCTTGTGCTGGACAATGAGGCTCAGACCTCACTCACCTTGTAGTCCCACTGACACAGGAGACTTCCCCAGTAAACTAGAACATGGAATAATGACG
Organism: Megascapheus bottae; assembly: GCF_031878675.1. Classification (NCBI taxonomy): domain Eukaryota; kingdom Metazoa; phylum Chordata; class Mammalia; order Rodentia; family Geomyidae; genus Megascapheus; species Megascapheus bottae. Next base: position 11,069,101 of record NC_143539.1, read on the forward strand.
TTGAACTACAGGAAAGGTCTCATGTTAGACACCCAGACATCCCTCATGAGATAGCTATGTGAGCCTATTTAGAAATGGAGTTCCACCTTCCTTCCTCTTCTGCTCTCCTCCCTACCAAAAAAAAGCTCATTTGCTGAAGCCTGGGCTCCAACAGGTAGGGCTACTGAGAGACAATTGGTGGGCAGGGGCTCCAGCAGCATTAATGGGGTCATGTCCTGATGAGTTCGAAGTTGAACGGGCTACTAACTGGGAGTAGGCCATAAGGATCGTAACCAAGACTGGGCCTATGCCTGCATCTGACATCCCTTTCCTCTATCTCTGCTTCCTGTCTGCCATGAATGTCACTGCAAATCTCTTCCCCCGTCCTCCTCCTCTCACCCTTCCCCCCCCCCTTTTCTTCCTGGCCACCATGAGGTGAGCATCTCTGTTCTAGCACCTTCTATGCCGCTCTATTTCACCACAGGCCCAAAACACGAGCTGAAGCTTCTGAGACTAGGCCCTACAAGAATTCTCCTCCTCTGCAATGAATTTTTCTCAGGAATTGTGTCACAGTGAAATGACCTAGATGGAAAGAAACCCCCCCAGTGTGATCCCCATGAGGCCAGATTCCGGGCAGTGAGCGCCCAGAGGCTTCCATAGCCTCCTCTGGGTTATAGGTGCCCAAGAATCCAGAAAGCCCTATCCGGTACTGGAAGCAAGGCATTCCTGGGGGGGCCCACAGACGTCCTAGACACCGGAACTTTAGAACTTTCTGGAAAAGACTGATGGTGAACTTCCAAATTATTCTTTCAGATCCAGCACATGGATAGCTAGAGTAAGAGGGAAATTCAGGAACAATGTATTTTCTTAAAATGCGTGGTGAGGGGTACTTCCTTTGGGCCAGGTTAAAGGGACTTCAGAAGCAAGTACATAATTCTTGCATCCCCTGCCAAGTCCCTGGTAAAATGAGACTTAAGTCCACATGAACAGAGAGAGGTTTTCAAAAAATAGCAAAAAAAAAAAAAAAAAAAAAGGTAAGGTGTGATGATATACCCCTGTAATCCCAGGCTGAAGCAGAAGGACTGTGATTTGAGACCAGTCTATCAAGTGAGACCCTGTCTCAAAAAAGTGAAAATCTACCAGCGGTGTAGACACAAACACATTATACCCAATGTCTTCCCCCCTGGGTGTGAGGTATAGCAGTAGGTGCTTTCTACCCAATCAACACAAGGTAGGACTCAAGTCCTGTCTGGGTATGTCCCCTTTTCATGGGTTTGTCACTGTGTGCAGCTATAATCATTACAACCCCAATTTTAAATCCTTACCCCAGGCACTGTGTGGTTTGTACTATGCTAAATTCCTGGAGAGCTTATGGTCATCCACTTTATTAACTGTTTACAGAAAAGATCTAGAACAGCCTCTTCTTCCTTCTCCTCCTCTTCCGGCTCCTGCTCCTCCTCCCCCTCATCCTCCAAATCCTTGTCCTCTTCCTCATCCTCTTCCTCACACTGGGGATTGAACTCATGGCCCCATGCTTTTGCTTAGCTTTTTCTGATCAAGGCTGGTGCTCTACCACTTGAGCCTACCTCCAATTCTCGCCTTCTTTTAGTGATTCACTAAAGATAATCTCATGGACTTTCCTGCCCAAACTGGCTTTGAACCTTGATCCTCAGATCTCAGCCTTCTGAGTAGCTAGGATTGCAGGTGTGAATCACGGGCACTCCGTGATACAATTCTATCCTCAAAAGGATGCCTGGCTGGGAGGGGGGGTCACAGACATCACACCCACACTCTGTTAGTTTTCACTGGACTCACAGCATGCTGTGTGCTTTTGCTTGGAAACAGAGGATAATGAAGACAGTAAATTGAGAAAGTATAATTTTCCTGGGAGCAAGCAGTACATTATCTAATTTCATGAGAAAGACCAAACCCAATTCTTATGAATACAGCCCAAAGACTGATTAAAATGGACTAGAACAAGCCCACTGTATTTCTCTTTTTAAAATGAGAAGCCACTAATTCAGTTTAATTCAAAAGATTAAAACATAATTAAAATTGCTAGAAGTTATCTAGATTTAAGAAAAATAAATAAACTACAGTAGCCATCCAAATCTCAGTATTTATTAGGAAATGGTGGATTTTTTGTTTTAGCTTTTGGGGGGGGGTGGTATTGGTGCCAGTATCGATGCTTGAACTCGGGGCCTGGGTGCTATCCCAGAACTTCTTTTGCTAAGAGCTATGTCTAGTAGAGAGACAGCTCTACTTTCACCTTTTTTGGTGCATAATTGGAGATAAAAGTGCCATGGACTTTCTTGCCTGGGTTGGCTTTGAACTGAAATCCTCAGATCTCAGCCTCCTGAGTAGCTAAGATGACAGATATGAGCCACTGGCACCTGAAAATGATGGCTATTTTATCAATGTGATTTTTTTCTTTTACTCATTCAATTTTTTTTTTCAAGTCAGCTTTTAACACCAAAGTCCATCTCCTCACAGCCGGGAAAATGTTTAGAAAGGAACAGATGTCAGGAAATGGAGATTATAAGTAACGAGAAAAGTCAGCCATTTTTTTTTCCTGTCCAAGAAAAAAAGGACAGAAAAGGGAAATGGTTAGACAATTGTGCAAGGCTCCTCCAAATACTAGCAGTTACAAAAACGAAATGTATACAAAGTATCACTTGAAGCTATGCCTTCTTTTATTTATTTATTTTTGTGTGCAGTACTGGAACTTGAATTCAGGGTCTGGGCCCAGTTCTTGAGCTTTTTTTCTCTCTCTTTCTCTCAAGGCTAGTGCTTCACCACTTTAGCCACAGTTCTACCTCTACTGATTAGTTGGACATTAAGAGTCTCGTGGATTTTTTTTTCGTTGACTTTAAACCACAATCCTCACCCCTCTTGAATAGCTGGGATTACAAACACGCTCTATAGTGCCTATCCTTTGAATTTTTTTTTTTTAATTTGGGAGACATTCAAATGCAAACTGAAAGGTCCATACTTCAAAAAAAAAAAAAAAAGCTCCCTCTCCTCACACAACTATAGCTGATTTTATCGATTAATGTTTATGAACTCCTTCTTCCTAATATATTTGCATCTTACTTCACTCTGCCGTTTAATAATTTTGCTTCATCTCCAAAATGGAGATGCCATCTTGCCTTTAAGGAGGCAGCCCTGTTAGTTATTTACAGATTGTAACATTTACATAAGAGTTTGGTTTAACAAGTGATATAAATATAGATAAAACCCCGTAGGACTCCATTCTTCAAACTGCCCTCAGAGATTCTGCCCTGCAATTTGCCAACTGAATCTCGTGGAGACTATTCTTGGAAAGGCTTTGTGAATTGGGGAGAGACTGAAAGCAAGGGCTGGCTAATCACAATTTTTGCAAATTGTACATAGCAATCATCTGCACATTGTGAAATTCAGATCTATGAAGTGCTGATGTTTTAAAGTTGAAAAAATAAATTAGCTCACTAGAACTCTTTTGCCTCTCCCCCCCCAAAAAAAAATTAAATAAAGAAAAAAAGGGGGGGGGAAATTTCAGTCTGAGGTTTTAGGATTCAATTATTTGGTTATTTTTTTTTAAAATTGTCACATTGACAGCAAATAGGAAATCAAAGTGGACAGAACTTCCAGAACCTTCCTGCTGTCATGGACAGAACTTGCAGACCTCTCAAGTCTTGGCACCAATCCTCTAAACACTACCTGCAGTGAGCACGTGGCTTTGAGTACTCCAAGCAACTCTGGCCTTGCCTGGCTGCTATTTAAAACATCTCTAGTGTATCCTTCTCCGAGCCAGGAAGCATTCGCAGACAGCGATGGAATTAGGGAATTTCGTCTTTGCTGTGACATCTACTCACCAACTAAGCTGATTCACGTCTGGCCAGCCAAAGAAGGTGGCAGTAGACATTTGTTTAGTTGACAAACCCAATGTCATTCAAAATGCACCACCTCTAAGAAGCTGGGCACCCATGGTAGCTCTTGCCTGCCATCCTAGCTGTTCCAGAGACTGAGCTCTGAGGATCCTAGTTCAAAGCCAGCCCCAGGCAGGAAAGTCCTTGAGACTCTTAACTCCAACAATTACAAATAAATAAATGAATAAATAAATAAAAAGCTGAACGTGGAAGTGGACACGTGGCTCAAGTGGTAGAGTGCTAGCCTTGGGCAGGAAAAGTTCCAGGACTCAAACCTTGAGTTCAAGCCCTAGGATTGACTCCCCAAAAAAGTTTCAATTTTTTAAAAATAAAATAAGAAGACAGAGAACTTCCTTCAAAGACTCCTAATCCAGTGTGTCTAAATAGATTCATTCTGGAGAGAAGAAAATTGAGTTGGCAGACACCAGGACCCAAGGACCCATCCAGACTGCTGGGTTATTTGCACAGAGTTTTCTATAGACCTTCAGCCTAAAACAGGAGCAGTGTGCTTACACAAGCTAAGTGCTTACACACCTGTATATTATGCACGCATGCATGTACAAACACACACACACACACACACACAATTTTTCCTTGCCCCCCGCCCCCTCCCCATGCCTCACACTGCAGACTACACACAGAGGTCAATAACTTTTCAAGCTCCTTCAGCCCCAGTTTTGTTTTTACATACTGTAGGACCTTTCCACAGTATTTGGCTATAGGGGAAATTTGTGCTATTTTAAGTTGCTTGGAATCAGGCATGGTGGCAGATACCCACAATCCAGGTTCCCAGGAGACTGAGAGGTAGGATAGGTGCAAATTTGAGATCAGCTCAGGGTTCACAGTAAGGGGGAGGAAAGGAGAGAAACAGAAACAGAGAAAAAGACAGATACAGAGAGACAAGAGTAGGCAGACAGACACAGGAACATGAACAGAGAAAGACCAGAGAAAGAGGAATATGAGGACAGAAGGAAAGAGGAGGGGAGAGGAGTGAGAGGAAAGGGGAAGAAAGGAGAGGGCAGGGGAGGGGAGAGAAGAAAAAAAAGAGGGGAGGGGATGAGAGGTAAAAAAAATTAAAGGAAAGCAGAAAGGGGAAGAAAGCAAAGGAAAGAGAAGGGAAGTGGGAAGGAGGAAGGAAAGGAGAAGGGCGAGGATTGATTTGGAATAATCCCATGTTTAAAAGATATTAATTCCATTAAAAGGCCCTACAGCCCCAGCCTGGGCCAGCCTGGCTGTCTCCATTAGCTCTTTGGAACCTTGGCCTGGTCTCCCTTTCTCTGTGTTGTTTCTCCAGGTGTAACAAACATGGCTTCCTGTGATTTCCTCACTGACACTCGCTCTTCAGGCACCCTAGGCCCATTGCAGGTCCTGACCACCCAGTTCTGGGCAGAGTCCATGTCACAAGATGTGAGCAAAGCTATCATAAACTCAGGGAATCCACAAGTTTATCCCTGTAAAAAGGTCTGCTAGGCAGTCAGGGACTGGTGGCTCATGCCTATAATCCCAGCTACTCAGGAGGCCGAGATCTGAAGAGCACGGTTCCAAACCAGCCCAGAAAGAACATTTCAGGAGACTCTTCTATGAAGCAGGAAGTAGAGTCAGGGCCCAAAAGGGAGAGCAACAGCTTGGAGCAGAAAAAAACTAAGGGACAGCTGCTAGGTCCTGAGTTCAAGTCCCCATACCAACACACACACACACACACACACACACACACACACACACCAGAAAAAATAATGCCCATTGTGTCTTGGAAAAACTAGTCCAGGCCACATATTGCATGGTGGTCAGAGCCCCCCTGTGTCCCTCTGGAGGTTTCTAGATGCCAACTCCAGTTTACAGGTGTTACATTTCTTTCTCTTCCTCCTGCAGTTTAAGTAGTGTGTGTGTGTGTGTGTGTGTGTGTGTGTGTGTGTGTGTGAACATTACTTCTCCAAAGCAAATATTTATATTAGCAAATACCATGGAGATATGATTTGCATTCAAGGGTTTTCTATACGTAGCTGTTAGAAGGAGAAATTACTGGGATTTGGGGTGAAGAGGAGAAACAAGCTGTGTGGGTGGCTGTGAAAATTGGATGAAGTGCCTTTAAATGTTACCTCTGTACTTGTGATTCTGAATGTTTGGCATAGTCGGCAAAGCCTCTAAAAACAAAGACCAATGGTCCCCTGCTACTCTGTTTACATCAGTCCCCTGGTCCAACAGCCCACAGAAGGGGTCACACAGGTACAACCCAGCTGGCATCAGTGAGTCACGCCTGTAATCCCGGATACTCAGGAGGCTGAGATCTGAAAAAATCACAGTTTGTGGCCCAATCCAGGCAGAGATTCTTATCTCCTATTACCCAGCAAAAAGGCAGAAGAAGGTGGCAGAGCACCAGTCTTGAGTGAAAAGGTCAAGTAAGCATATGAGACTAAGTTCAAGCACGAGTACTGGCACAAAAAAAACCCCCAAATACACATCCTAAACTTCCTAGACCCTTGAAGAAGATGAGGAAGGGTCACAAGCCACCACGGAGGGCCAGGTGACACTCTAGTCAGGCCAAGTTTATTTGTAAATACAGGTGTAATCTTAAGAGAATGGACAGCGATCAGAATGTCACCAAGCCGAGAGTCTGTCCTAAATTCTAATGTGTCCATGCGAGGCCAAATCATCTGACACCTGGAGAGGGGCGGGGGCGTTCCCAGGGCTCAGCTCTGAAGACAGCTGGATAATGAATCACAGAGCACACTGGAAAATCACTGTTCCTCAGCTCCCCAAGAAAAAGGGCAATCCGGAGATGAGCACAGGTGTCTTGTGGGGCAGGAAGAAGCTAGATTCTCAGAGAGGACTCTGCTGCCCGCATAGCAGATGGCTGCGGTTATTTTTAAGCAGTAGTATTTGAACCTGTATAGTAGTATTTTGAACTTCTTTATTTTTTTGGTGGTATTGGAGTTTGAACTCGGGGCCTTAGCGCTCACTGGGCTTGCTAATCGTTATGCTGTCGCTCTACTACTTGTGCCACAGCAAGTGGTAGAGTTCCAGATTAATGATCACAATATTGTAATATTGTAAGACTAACATAATTATTATCCTATTATATTATCCTATATATATTATATATAATAGAAAATATTGTAGGATATAATATGTGGTGTTTAATATATTATTATATACCTCAGTATAACATGTTATCATACAATTATAATATATATTGTATATGTGATGCTATATACTCTATTATATATTATTGGATAAGGTTACATATGTAGTACTATATACTATATGCACTATATATGTACATATACATTATATATACTATATATACTAGGATATTATATAATATAGAGAGCAGTATATATACTTAGTATGCTCAGTCCTAGGCATGTTATTACACAGATAAATGACAATAACACACTAGCCCTCTGTATCCACACCCCCACCTCGACTGCCCAAACCGCAAGCAGAATACATGAATTCCATAGACTTGCAGCGGGCCTCTCCTCACCTCCTGGACCAGACTCCCCGAGAAGGGTCATCTTCTTGTCCCTTCCTGTCCTCTGCTGCTAATGAAGCTCTTGACAGCCCCCACCTCTTCCAGGAAGCCTTCCCTGCTTACCTAGCTCACCCTTAGTCCATCTCCCTTCAGCAAGTCCTGAAACTTCTCAGGGACTGTCCCAATGGGTCTCTGTAGAGCCTAACCTTTTCTGTTTAGGGGTGACACGCTGGGGAGGGAGGGGGGAAGGAAAGGCCTATACTTCATTTTCCATCAACCTCCATCTGCACCTGCTCTGTTCTGAGCCAAGCTCTGGGTGTTGGAAACAGAAGAAAATGAAGGCCTGAGATTCCCAACTTGGAAGAGCTGAGGATGAAACATGGAACAATGAGCAGAAATGGGGGGATCCCAGAACAGGAAATGAAAAACAGCATCAGGAAACAGATGGATGGGTCTTGAAGATCAAGGCCTACAGGTGAAAACTGTGTACAGAGGAGGCAATAATGGGCTAAGGACAGTAGGAAAGGAAAGTCCAGCCTGGGGTCTAATACCTCATCTACAACTGGACAGATGTCATGGATCAAGAACCATCCGCTTTACAACACTTCAATAATAACAATAGCATTATATTTGAAAAATTTAATTGTACTTGGGGCGCTGATAGCTCACACCTGTCACCCTAGCTACTCAGAAGGCTGAGATTTGAGGATTTCGATTCAAAGCCAGACAAGGAAGAAAAGCTCAGGCGATTCTTCTCTCCAGTGAACCACCAGAAGGGGCTCAAAGTGCTAGCTTTGAGGGGAAAACAAAACAAAACAAAACAAAACACCTCATGGATAGTGCCTAGGCCCTGAGTTCAATCCCCAAGATCAACAACATAAAAGAGCCATCTGTCCAGATGAACAGAGAAGCAAAAAATAGTGTCCCCCATTGGCTGGGAGAAACCAACCCAGAACATAGACACAACCTCAAATGGCCTACCTCTACTTCCGACTCACATCTCAGGGCATAGTCCTCCTGTAAAACCAGTAACAACCTTGCTGAAGGCACACCCGCCCCCCACCTGGACCCCACAGACCATAGCTCATCAGGAAAGGCCACTTAGGTCCCCAACAATAAAGTAAAATTAAAAAAAAAATCTGAGCACAGCACCTGAGTTTCACCAGCCCCTTAGACTGAGCCTGAGCCCAGGATTTGCACGTCGCTCTGGACCTGTTTGTGAGTCTTTCTGGAAAGTGGATGATGCACAGAAAATAGGTGGGAACTTATTGGGAACTAGAGCTAAGCAGCAACACCCCATTGGGTGGACTGTCGACAGGGTCCCCAGGGCCTTTGTCAGGGTCCCCTGGATATCTCATAGCTCTGCCCAGTGCTCTTTCCCTCCCACAAAGACGTCACCATGAAACTTCAGCTGGCCGCCTTCCACACCTGCGGGGCCAAGATCCTGACCCATGGTTATCTGTATCCCCAAATGGACAGGACCCTTGGCTAGCTTCTAATCTGAGATGATAGTAGGATTCCTGAGAGATAAAGCAGGAGTTTGCTTAAGATATCAGTGAGGCAGGGCCATCTCAAAATTAAGTATATAGTCAGGCACCAGTGGCTCATGCCTGTAATCCTAGCTATTCAGGAGGCTGAGATCTGAGGATCATAGTTCAAAGCCAGCCCATGCACAAAAGTCTATGGGGACTCGTATCTCCAGTTAACTACCAGAAAACCAGAAGTGGTGCTGTGGCTCAAAGTGGTAGAGCTGAAATGCTCAGCGATAATGCCCAGGCCCAGAGTTCAAGTCCCATGACCAACCAAAAAACTAAATAGAGTATCAGGGGCTGGGAAGGTGGTCTAGTGGTAGAGTGCCTGCCTAGCATGTGTGAAGCCCTTGGTACAACATACACAGAGAAAGCTGGAAATGGTATTGTGGCTCAAGGGTAGAGAGCTAGCTTTGAGAAAGCCCCCAAACAGTGCCCAGGCTCTGAGTTCAAACCCCACGACTGGCAAAAAAAAAAAATAGAGTATCATATGGGATCAAGTATGCTAGCATACTCCTGTAATCCCAGAACTGGGGAGGCAGAGGCAAGAGGACCAAGAGTGTGAATGAAACTTGTGTGACAGGGAGCTGCTATCTCAGAAAAATCTGTAAGAGCAACCCGGCAGTGTTGGCTCGCGCCAGTCATCCTAATTCCTCAGGAAGCTGATATCTGAGGATCCTGGCTCAAAGCCAGCCTAGGCAGGAAAGTCCATGAGACGCCCATGAACCAACAAAAAGCCAGACATGGAGGGATGGCTCAAGTGGTAGAGCATTGGCCTTGAACAGAAAAAGCTGACAGGGCCCAGACCCCCCTGAGTTCAAACACACACACACACACACACACACACACACACACACACACACCTATTTGTTTTCCCTCTGAGTAGGAAGAGGGAGTCCTATTTCCCTTGGGGATATTTTGTCCTTCCAAGCTGGAACTTCATATGGCCAGCACTCCATGGCAAGCAAGAAACATACGTGGGTTTCTGGTGTCCTCCACTCCTGATCAGAGCAGCAGGGTTGATGGGTGGGATCCCATCAAACTTAAGCGATCCCCCACACACACTCACTCCAGGGAGTGGTAGATTCCCCCTTAATAAACTTGTAAGCGTCTGCTCTGCAATCCACTGGAATGGGTGAGTCTCGAAACCCACTGTCTCCAGCCCCGCTGCACTGCTGCAGGCTGTCCTATGCCCTTCAGAGATCTTTACGAAAAAAACAAAAAACAGGAAAAGGAAGCCAGCCTGCGTCCTCCATCAACCTCAGAGAGCACGCAGCAGAGAATGACGAATGGGTCCGCCACAGTAGCCCTCTGCCTTCATGATCCACGATCCGCCTGTCTCCCTGTGGCCCATTATCTGCGTACTTGAACCCTGGCTAACAATGAGTTCATAGAGAATGAAAAGTGCTTGGCTTTAATTGTCTGTATTTAGTCACGCAAACAGAAGCAATGGTGTGAGAATGGCTAGTTAGCCGCTGACAGCCCTAGTTTCGTGCTGGCTCTGAGGAGCGGTTACAAAATGTTTTGATGGAGATTTCTACCCGCGCAGTCAATTTTCCTCTGAAACCTGCTTGCTTGGAACAAGTTTTTCTCCCTTACTCCATCTTCTTTTTCTCCAAACCTGCCCCCCCCAGCCCCGACACACTCACACACACACACACACACACACACACACACACACACACACACTACCTTTTTTTTGTTTTGTTTTTCTGCTTTAAATGAAATCCTTGCCACTGCTAAGATCCAACAAATAAACATCATTAAGGAATGCAAGGCGTCGAAAGAATGTGTGGGGTAGGTTTGTTGTTTTTTTTTTTAATGTGAAATTTTCCCCTGTCAATCAATTCTGCATGTCTGCATGAAAGCCATGATGGCATCATGTCAGTGCGCCTGACTTGCTCAGCACAAAGAAGGTGGGAAGATTTTCTCAAGCAGGGATGTCAGCACTTGAAAAAATCCATCACCATCTGTGCTCATTTTCTGAGAGGGAGAAAAACAACCCCTGTTTAAGAATACAACCAGAACAAATAACTTGGAATGTTTGAAAATAAACCGTGGGGTCAAAGAAACTTTATAAATGGAATGGGACATGGGGGGAGGAGGGGGGAGGGAAGGCAACAGTAATTGTTCTGTTTGCATAACACGGGCCGTGGGTACCCTCATCTAGGATGTTCTTTGCTCTAAAAAAATAATAATAATAGATATGAATAAAATCCAGGAAAAGACCATAATGTATGAAACGCAGACAAACACAGTATTTTAAGTATCTGGTTTTCTGGCAAAGGCCTCCCCTCTCTGAAAGAGAGACAGAGAGAAACAGAGACAGAGAGAGAGAGGAAATAGAAGAGAAAAAAATCAAAGACAGAGAGAAGAGAGAGGAGAAATTGAATAGAGAAGAGGTAGGAGAGTGAGGAGAGAAGAGATAGAGAAGAGAAAGAGGATAGAAAGAGGAGATATAGGGAAGAGAGAAGAGAATGAGAACCTTCCCCACACCTCACTTTTCCTCTCTGAGTGGAGGATCCCCCCCCAAAAAAAACACACATCAAAAAGTCAAAGAAGGGAAAAACTTTCACCACCCAACTTTTTTTTATTAAGTCAAGCAGAAAGGACGAGAGGTCCTGAATGGAAACATTGTTCTGCCCTTAATAAACTTATTAAGCCAGGAGCATTTTGATCTAATTTTTTTTTCTTTTCCGCGTCTCCCTATTGTACTTTATCAAGAGGAGGTCTCGCATAAATAATGTCCTGCTTCTTATGAAAGTTTTTTTTTTAAGCACCCAGAGTTGGACAGCGGTGTTAACAAATGATATCCAACACAAAGACAATCAATTAATCAAATGGGAAAACACTATGAGAGTTCACAATACACGAGGAGCAGAGGGAAAGATAAATTGATTTCTGCTGTGGTACGGCACCTTTTCAACAGCCCAACTGTGTGAAGAGGAAAGAAAGAAAGAAAAAAAAATACCAGTTTACAAGTGTGCTGAGCCAGCAAAAACCATTTAATACACCACAAACAGTGATCCCAGACACCGTCCAATAACCAGGTTGTGCAGCAGAGTGTGACCCACATACACACGCCTTCAGCCCCCCCCCATCACACATCCCAACCCATACTACAGCCTCAAAATCACTCCCAACCTGTCTTTCCCTCTTGGCCCAGTCTCTACTGCTCCAGATGTGCCCCGGAATTCACAGGGCAGGTAGACCAATCAGCAAACCTTGATCTCCTTCAGTGACCTTCTTATGTCTCTGCAATTTGACAATTTGTGTTGGTTGCCCTTCCATCTTGTGTTAAAACCATACGTATACACACACATATATATGTATGTACATATAGAGGCTGAGATTTGAAGATCACTGTTCAAAGCCAGTCGTAGCAGGAAAGTCCGTGAGATTTATCTTCAATGAACCAGTAAAAAGCCAGAAGTAGAAGTGTGGCTCAAGGAAAAAGAGTGCTCAGTCTTGAGCAAAAGAAAAGCTAAGGGACAGCATTCGGGCCCTGAGTTCAAGTCCCCATACTAACTTACACACACACACACCTTATCCTACCATGGAGAGCAGGTGCTGTGGTTTACATCTGAAATGTCCCTTCTTCTCTCTTCCCCATAGACTTAAGTCATGACGATCTGGTCCTCAGTTGGCTGCTGTTATTTCGGAAGTGGTGACAACTTTGGGAAATGGGGCCTACTTGAAGATCCTAACCACTCTGTGGGGGCCCGCTGGGTCTTTCTTACCCTCCACTTCCTGTCTACCACAAAATCATCAGTCTCTGCTACATTCTCCCTCTGCCATGTTGTTTTTGGCCAAATACAGCGGCCCAAGTAACCAGACAGAACCTGCTTTGAAACCACAGCAAAATGATTTCTTCCTGCTCACAAATTGTGTTGTTTTTGGGTTTGGGGTTTTGTTTTTTTATTGCTGGGGTTACAGTTACATTCGCCAGGTAGTAGGTACATTGCTTCTCATACATTGACACCCCTTCTCATGCTTTTGTCCCCATTTCCCTCCCCCAACCCTTCCCAATCATCTTGTTTTCCCCCCTCCCCTTTCCTATTTCAAATAAACAATATGAGATTAACCAAAGGGCAAAAAAAGAGAGGAGAAATAACATAATACATTAAGAACAACCATCACACAAGAGAAAGGTCTTGTGTTGTTGTTCTTTTATTTGGTTGGAGTTTTGGTTGCTAGTCCTAGGGCTTCAACTCAGAACCTGGGAGCTCTTATGTCTTTTTAGGGGGGGTGGGGAGGGGTTTATTGATGTTAAGAGGCCATGGACTGGCTTCAAACCACGAGCCTCAGATCTTAGCCTCTTGCGTTGCTAAGATGGCAGATATGAATCACAGGTACCTGGCCCTTGTAAGGTTTTTTAGGGGCAGGTGAGAACCTTATTCACAAGGATGACATATCTGACGTGTGACTTTTTAGTAGAGCATTCTGGCATTGCCCTGAGGCCTTCTCTTCTTGAGAGGAGTTCAGAGGTCCTGCCTGACCATTGAGAAATGAATACAGAAGTCAATGGAAGAGAAGTACTGAAATGAAGCGCAGCATTGCTGAGTGGCATGGCAGAGATTCTCACTGTGTCATTCTCTCCAAGCTGATATCATTACCAAACTCTGGCCCCCAGCTCTTTTCTGGACACCACAGTGGGAACACAGGAAGTGAGAACATGACAGGAGAAAGCTCAGGTGTGACCTGCAGCTGCCAAGCAAGCAGGAGCCTTGGAGAGCTCACCTAAGCTTTGCCCATCAGTTCCTGAGCCCTCCCTCTGTGGACTGCAGAAACCAGTTCTCACAGATTGTATGAAGACTCATGGCCTTAAAAAGTTCCAGTCTAGGGGCCAGGAGTTTGGCCTAGCGGTAAGAGTGCTTGCCTAGCATGTATGAAGACGTAGGCTCAATCCCTTGGTGCCACATACATAGAAAAAGCCAGAAGTGGTGCTGTGGCTCAAGTGGTAGAGCTCTGGTCTTGAGAAAGCCCAAGTGCTCAGGCCCTCAGTTCAAGTCCTGGGTTTGGCAAAAAAAGAAAAAAAAATGTTCCAGTCTAAGTGTCCTTGCTGTGGAGTAAAGAAACCAATATGGTGCCCCACACAACAATTTTTCCCCCTTCGCTGGAGCTGAATGCCAGCTCTGTATAATGTCCTTTCAAAATTATTTCTCTTTCTAAACCTTTCTACCATCCCCCTTTTAGTCTTCAGAACTAATGACTGATAATCCTTCTTGACTCACAAAACTCATAGTTCACATGGGGGGGGGGAAAGTTCATGAGATTAAATGGCGAGATCTCCAAATCTCCTGAACTAGTGCCACTGTGCTCAAGTTTAACTGAATTCACATTTGGTCTCTCTCTCTCTCTCTCTCTCTCTCTCTCTCTCTCTCTCTCTCTCTCTCTCTCTCTCTCTCTCTCTCTCTCTCTCTCTCTCTCTCTCTCTCTCTGAGAATGCTTACTTTTCAATACCAAGCCAAAGGGGGGAGAAAAATTCCTATGCTTCAGTTCCCGGAAAGGACCAATCAGATTTCTATAATCAGTTCGACAGAGGAGGGCTACTGACACTTTCCAGGACTTGGGCTACCTAAACTCTCCAATTGTCCACTGCCCTCCATCCAGAGCCTGTGTTAATACAGGCCCTCACATAATAAATGGTATACTTTGCAAATTTCTGTTTCCAGAAAGCAATGATTTATACCATACGCTAAAGCCTCAGATCTCTCTGCCAATTACTGTGTTTAAGTCATCGGAAGGCACCCAGGAAAGGTTAGGAAGCCATGCCAGTGTTAAAAGAACGCGTAACCCATCTGCAAAGAGAGGCCACATTGTGCCGCTCGCTGCATAAGAAGAGCAACTCGCTAAAAGCTTCGACACAGTGAGAAGAAAATGTCAGACGCCACAACCCCTCTGCATTGACAATAAACACGAGCCAATAACTAAATCATTGTCACCGGCTTTCCTTGTGGGTCAGGCTGAGAAATACTGAAACACATAATCAAGTTCTTACTGGATTTTAATAGAGAGAAAAAAAAAAAAGAAAAATACAGCTCAGAGCCTGCTGGCAATCCGGCCATATGAAAATGCTGCAAGGGAAAGTGGAAGAAAAAGGGGCATTCGCTGAGTGAATTAGGGTGATTGAGGCAGAGCTGTAGAATAAAAATGAACAGAAATACTTCCAAACTGACTGCCTGTTAGGGCTCACTTTGAGACTACTCTGAAGACCCAAAATGGAGTTCCCAAAGAGGAAATCACAAACAACCAAAAAAAGTCATAAGTAACCCCCATGTTAAATCAAGGTACTGCAGAACATAGAATGGTTATCTCAGTATGTCTGACCATCATAGCGGTGCTTATTTAGCTATGGCTACATTTTATTTGTTTAATTTTTTAAAAATCTGTTGACAATACAACTTGTGGAGGGGGGGGTTGGGTCTGGAAGTAAAAACTGGGAGAGAGCGAGAGAATGGGGTGATATTGTCCAAAATGAAATGTGCTCTTTCTTTATCAGACTCATATAACTGTAACCCCTCCATACATCCTTTATAATAACAATTAAAAATTTTAAAAGACAATATTTCACAGATCAGCCGAAGAGGAAAAATAAATAAGAGAGAGAGAGAGAGAGAGAGAGAGAGAGAGAGAGAGAGAGAGAGAGAGAGTATTGAAGTTATTTTAACATCAAGTGTTTTTCAAAGTTATAAATATAGATGTAGGGACTAATTGTAAACTTCTCCCAGAAACTCAAATCCAAATTCACGTTGCCATGTGAATTCAATGATAATAAATTACATCCTTCTAAGTAAAGCATCCACTGTAATAAAACACCTACCCTAGGGAGCTTAGAAGCCCTGATCCCAGCTAAAAGGATTCATGACTTTGGAATTCTGAGTGTATACATTATTTTTTTCCTGTCATTTTTCTCAACTTCTCTCAATTACTGATGTACTCCACATTATGAATTTTCTCCGGTTGGCTGTGTGATTAGGGCTATATTTTTATCTATATGTGTTGTGGTTCTTGTACTTAAGCTTTTTGCTCACAAATCCTTTATTAAAAGTACTAAATTGTAAAAAAAAAAGCACATTCATATTTCATTCAGTGTTCCATACAGAAGTGGTGGGGTTTATTTTTCTTTTTGTAACAAACACAGCTGCCTAGGGAAAAACGTTACCATAAAATAACATGCTACACTATAGATCTCAACACTTGAACATTTCAAAGTCACAAGTAAATTCTGCTGGAACTATATTGCCCAGAACACTTCCATCCTCTTCCTAAAACTAAATCACAACCAACTTTTCTGCCTTCTGAATCAAGATCACTTTGAATCTCATGTGTTTTTAGGAGGAAAAAAAGAGCAATAGGCATTTAAAACATGGTAGTGCCCCCACTGAGATTCTTCACAATTTTATTGGTCTATCAAAATATTAGCGGTCAAGCACTCATAGCCACTGTGATATTGGTATGTCATTGGATCTTAACTTGAATCGTCTGAGTAAAGACGACAACCCCACTGAGAGATGAAATGATTTAGCTATAGAGTCGGGAGATGGGATGGTTAAAAGACAAGACCCCTCCCCTAAAAAAAATCCCAGAAACTCCAACATATTGATCCAAGACAATAAGAGAAGAGAGAAAGTCAGAGCTAAAATCTGACCCATGTAAATTAGCATCTCTGAAAAATAAAATAAAATAAAAAGGTCTCTCCAGAGACTATGCATGCTAGCATGGCCAGCTAGCAAGCCTCTGACCTTTGTGGGGGATTAAAAAAGAAGGAGTGTAGAATTAAATCTGCCAATAAAGCAAAACAATTACTCAACCCAGATTTCATGAGCAAATGAACAAATGGGTGGAAAATGTGAGCATTTGTCAGTTGTAGTCAGCATAATAAATGAATGTGATATTAAAATTTGGAAGGGGGGGACCCTGATGCGACCCTCTGTCAAATCAAATCACTAAGTGGTGTGGGGGAGGGGAGGGTGTCAGAAATATGACAATGACACACATCTCTCTCCACTCACCTGTTCCTTGATGTCTCAAGTAGCCAGGGAAGATGACCAGGTGTGATCCACATACTCCTACCTGAAGGAGTTCTCCTGAATATCAAGAAGTGGGCTTCTGAACCCCAAGTCTAACCTACAGGATGAGATCTCCCCAAGCAGACAACATTGGGCTTCCACCCTATGGAGAGCTCCTGGCTGCGCTGTTGACATCTACAGTAAGTACTGGAATAAGGCACAGAAAAAGTCACCTGAGGCTTCTGAGGGATGGATGGATTGGATGGATGGATGGATGGATGGATGGATGGATGGATGAACAGATGGATAGGTGGATGGATGGATGGGCAGGCAGGAGTCAAGGCACAGGGTATATTTAAGGAGCATGCAGCTTCAGCTAGGTCACTGGGCCATTTGTGCCGATTCTAAGAACATCACATGTTAAAATATTCACTGCCTAGCCCCAATGTCCATTGCAAAGAACTGATTTCCATTAACAAATGACCATGTGGTAAAACATCGAGTAGTCAAAACTGGGCCCAAGAGGGCATCACAGGAGTAGTCTTTCTCTCTCCATGGGTCATCTTGCCACAGCTCAGGTCCCACTCCTGGCGAGAGGCCTCTAGGCTCCACTCCGTAGGGACATCCTGACTACAATGGAGATGTATGCTGCCCAGGCCATTTAGGGAAACCAAGGCTCAGAGGGAAGTGCAGTCTCCAATCTTGTCATTATCTTCCAGGCCTTGGGCCTTTCCCACAGTTCAATGGGTTATTTTCTTAGACCTTATTCAAAATTCTGCAAAGTTAGGGTTGGGAAAGAGAGGGGTCTAAAAACAGAGATCAAGTATGTCTCAAGCAGTCTTTAATCTGGGGTAAAAGGATAACAAGAGTCTTCCCAAAGGGAACACACACACACACACACACACACACACACACACACACCCCTCTGTGGGAGGCAGGGAATTGCCAACCTCCCATCACTTCCTTGGTGGTTGAAGGAGAGCTGACTTGGGCTCAGAGCTGCTTGATGACTTCCCTTCATGCAGAGGTCCGAGAGCCTGGGCCTGACTTCCTTGTCTGTGTGCTCACCCAGACTCTCAGCAAGTTCTAGTATTCACGAGTTAGCCTCAACAAGATCCCATCACCTGCTGGCTACTGCTGCTTCCTGAGCCATCTTCTAGATCTAGGAACTCACTGCTCTCTTCCTCCTTTGGCTGGCAGCAGATGTCCCCAGATTCTGCCTTTGAAAGTCTCTCACCTGGCATCCTAGCTACTCAAAAGGCTGAGATCTGTGGCTCAAAGCTCAAAACCAGCCCAGAAAAGGAAGTCCATGAGACAGACTTTTATCTCTAATGAACCACCACTCTTATTTCTAATGAGGTAGAGAGGCCTAGCTATAGCTTATGGCCCGCTAGACGCCTACTAGTGCCTTAAGGTCTGCAACCTCAAGTCTGTTGGGGGTCACAGACTCCAAAAGAGAGCCTCTTCTCAAAAGAGAGCCCCCTACAGAGAGAGGGGGGGATAAAGTGCGGGCCCTCTACCATGCTCAGATCCTAATTTCCCCTGTCTATAGATGGATGAGTGGATGGTAGGATGAATGGGGAGATGAATAGAAGAAGGGAGGGAGGGAGAGACGGAGGGATGGAGGGAGGGAAGGAGGGGTAGAGGTTGAGGCCCAGAGTATATCTAGCTACTCAGAAGGCTGAGATCTGAGATCCAAGGTTCAAAGTCTGCCTGACCAGGAAAGCTCATGAGATGCTTATCTCCAACTAACCAGGAAAAACAAAACAAACCTGGGAAGTGGAGTTGTGATTCAAGTGATACAATGCTAGAGAAAAAAAAAGAAGCTCAGGGATAGATCCCAGGCTCTGAGTTCAAGTCCTAGTAAGGACACACACACACACACACACACACACACACACACACACACACACAAAACCACAGGTCTGACAACTCTGATCTGTTGCTAGAACACTCCTGTGGCCATAGCCTTGTGTCCTGCCTACCTGAGCCCTCCAGACTGCTTAGGACTGTCCGAAGAGTAACACAAGTCTGTTGAAGGGGGGCTCTCAGCCTTCATCTTGAAGGTACATTGGTGAGGGTACATGAATCCTCCTTTAGAATGACTTTCTCTGCCTGATGCCTAAATCTTCTTATTAGAGCTAGGTAAAAATATTGTATACAAACAGTTATGATAAAAAATTATTTGTACGATGTTCTAAGACGTGCTCTACATCTTTATTTAGCAGTGACTCCAGGAAAAGATCTCAAATCCTGGTACTATAGCATGACCCTGCAGAGCCCTTCACAGACCTCATGGCAAGCAAAAGTGGGACTTACTTTGCCCAGCACACCTCTGCATCTGGTAAGGGACCTCTCAGTACCCAGCCCAGTATTTCCCATATTCTCTGGGCATTTTCTCCCAAAGCATCAAACATTATAAAAAAAGAGTCTCTCTCCAGTAATACAAATTTCAATTTGGCCAAGCTCTTTAATATTAATAGTTGTCAATCCAAATGCAGAGTGTATAATAAAAAATTTAATCGAAACGAATAGCTCACAGATATCTCTACCTCCTAAATATAGTTACCAATTAGACAAAAGATTTGGGTTATAGAACTTTGTAGAATTAAGGCCACCTACTGAAGACCACCAGATAAGGCTGAGCATGCCAAAATGCTGGATTCCATTCTGCTCAAGTAAAGCACACCTCAACAAGTGGGGAGAGGAGAGGTGGACCTGACAGTCATAATATCCCATGTACAGGCCAACATTGGTGGCCCATTCCTGTCATTAGGAAGCTGAAATCTGTGAACAGTGGTTCAAAGCCAGCTTGGGCAGAAAAGTCCATGAGGCTCTGACAAGGGCCAGTGGTGGCAGGAGAATGCCAAAGCTTCAACAGCGTGACCCTGGAAACACCCCCATTTTACAGACAGCAGAACTGAGGCTCCAGAAGGCCTTGGGATGTTCCACAAAGCTCAGCTAGCGTGCCTAGGGATCAAACACTCTATCTCCTCACCCACACCCACGATGCCCCCAATCTAGTCAGAGACAAAAGCACACCACTGCTCACCAGATAGTACATGGACCCCAACTCCAGGCAAGTTAGCAGCCACAGGGGTCTCTCTGGTGGGTACAGGAAAGCTCACTTTCCATTGTGATGACTGGGGCCTGATGGAAAGATCTAGAATCTCAGTTTCAAGACTGCTGTGCCCCCCTCCCCAAATAAGCAAGAGCTTCTTCGAGTGGCTGAACTTCACGTTTTCCTGAATAAGAGATGAGATGACTGTCACAGAGCTAGTTAGTGGTTGGGCTGGGGCTAGAACTCTTACCCCAAGCAGGCAAGCATGCGGGCAAGCTCATGCTGGAGTGCTCTGTCCCGTTTTCTAGGAGCGAGGTCTTGTTCTGGCTAGGCTCACTCAGTTACAAAGCATCCTGTTAAGCTCGTGGGGTTATTTCTTCTGTTAAATTACTCCAGGCCTCTTTTGTGAGCAGCTCTGGGCTCTGCCCTGAGCTATATCAAGCAGGAAGTTTAAATGAAATGGCTCCCAAGTTCCTTAAATGGTTTAATAAAACATATACTGACTGCAATGTGCAGTTTATAGTGGCAAACTATTGCCCCTCAGTTGGGAAAAATGACCTCCAGTCGGCGATAATACTTTCAGCTTCATGATTCTAGTCCGTGGATGGCCATTCTCTCAACCCACCGGGCAATTCTTTTCCATAACAAGGCTGGTTGCAATCGCAGTGAATACCCACGCTGAAGGGACCAACAGAAAGAAAAAGCCAGGACAGGGCCGAGGCATGGAAAGAAGAAAGGAGGCAGGAACAAAAGAGACTGCACAAATGCAACAGCTAGGCATCTCAGTGGCATGCCTGTGAGCCCACTTAACTCTGGAGGCTGAGATCTGAAGAGCACAGTTCAAAGCCAACTTGGGCAGAAAAATCTGTGAGACTCATCTCTAATTAAGCAGAAAAAGAGAAGGCCAAATCCAATGTAGAGCCTTGAGGGGAAAAGAAGCTAAGCAAAAATGTAAAGCTCTGAGTTCAAGTCCCCTGTGTGTGTGTGTGTGTGCGCGCGTGCGTGTGTGTGTGTGTGTGTGTGTGTGTGTGTGTGAGTGTGTCCCTTTTTCCAGATACTCGCAGAACTGGGGTAGTCTAAAAATGAAGCCGATTTGCAGGGAGATGCCTGAATATCATAAATGATCTTGACATCCATAACCATTAGAATTCAAAAAATGCAAGAAGGGTCGAATACGGATTTCTAAAAGTCTGTGCTACATTAATAACAAATAGCTATTAATAACGCTTCTAATCACAAATGCCATTTCCGATATTTGGTACTGAAAGGTTTTTTTTTTCCCCATCATCTGAAAAGAACTGGAATTTGACTGCCAAAATCCAATGACCTTTTATCCTAAACTGTGCACTGAGATGGCTTGTTAAGCTCATTAGTATTATATGGTGAATTAGATTAGACATTTTATGATCGTTCAAAAAAAGGGGGCTTTTTGATATAAAAAAGCAGCCATTTCCTTTTTTGACATTTTTCATTTTAAGGTAATAAAAATGGCACATGTGTACCGTGGCATAATGGATTAATTAAGGAAAATTATGTTTATCCAAACTCTTAACCGAATTGTACATCTTCATAAAAATTAATGCATTATCTTCTGGGTTTTTTTCTTTTCTTTTTTTACCAAATATGCTCAGACTACATTGTTCTAAATTATATTATTTGGAACAGTGAAATCTATAGTCTGGCATCATTAGTCCAAAAATTAGATTGTTGTTTTATTTTATTTATTATTTGTGTGTCAGTCCTAGGGCTTGAACTCAGGACCTTGCCTTTTTTCCACTACTGGTTGGTGCTCTGTCACTTGAGCCACACCTCCATTTCTGGATTCTTTTTTGCTAGTTACTAAGAAATAAGAGTGTCATGGATTGGTCAGCCTTGACTGGCTTTGAACCATGATCTCCAGATCTCAGCTTCTTGGGCAGCTAGAATTATAAGCATGATCCATCAATGCCAGGCATTTTTTGTTTGTCTTAATGGTAAATGTGAGAATAAAGGAATACTCATGCAAGATTCATAAAGATTCCAGATTTCTAAATCAGTGCATGAAAAAAATTCCCTAAAAATAATAATGTCCAGATGTTGCTTATTTAAATGAGCTGTTGTCATTTAATGTTGCCAAGAATGAAAGTGATAGAATTCGTGAGTTTCAAGGTATTCATAATTTATACAGATTATAATTTTTTTTAATGAAGAGAGCATCCGGATAATTAAAATGAGCAATTTCAATAAATACAAATGATCCTCTCACCAAGATTACATTTACAACCTTGGGTTTGCCCCCCAAACCCACTCTCATAGATCATAGAGTCTCACTTTTCTAGACTCCCTTTAAAAGCAAATGTAATCTACCAGGCCCCAAAATGCAGGATGTTTGGAAAGTGCTAGAATTTCAGAAATGAACAAGAATCTTAAGAATCATAAAGATCTCAATTCTCAATGTTAGAACTAGAGTTTCAGAGCTAAGAAAAGAACCCCCCCAAGCAGGGCACTGGCTGCTCACACCACAATCCCAGCTACTCGGGGGGCTGAGAGCTGAGGATCACGTAGTGCAAAGCCAGCTCGAGCAGGAAAGTTCATGAGACTCTTTTTTTTTTTGCCAGTCCTGGGCTTGAGCTCAGGGCCTGAGCATTGTCCTTGGACTTTCTCAAGGCTAGAGCTCTACCACTTGAGCCTCAGCACCACTTCCGGCTGTTTTCTATGCATGTGGTACCAAGGAATCAAACCCGGGTCTTCATGCATGCTAGGCAAGCACTTTAACCACTAGGCCAAACTCCCGGCCCTCGTGAGACTCTTATCTCCAATTAACCACCAAAACTCCAGTACTGAAGCTGTGACTCAAGTGGTAGAGCATCAACCTTGAGCAAAAAAAGTTCAGTGGCAGCACCCAGGCCCTGAGTTCATGTTACCAGCCCAGAAAGGAAGGAGGGAGGAAGAGAGGGAGGAGGGAAAAATTAAGGAAGGCAGGAAGGCAGACAAGAAAGCAGGTGGGAAAGAAGACACAGACTTTGTGTGTGTGCATGTGTGCATGCATATTGTGCACAGGCACGTGTGTGTGTGTGTGTGTGTGTGTGTGTGTGTGTGTGTGTGTGCACATGTGCATGCCAGGACTGGGGTTTGGACTCAAGGCTTCACACCCTTGCTTGGCTTTTGCCCTCAAGACTGGCATTCTGCTACTTGAGCCCCACCTCCGCTTCCAGCTTTATTCTGGTTCATTGGAGAGAAGTCTCCCAGGCTCATTTACTGCACTAGCTTGGAACCTTGATCCTCAGATCTCAGCCTCGTGAGTAGCCAAGGACTGCAGGTGGGGTTCACCAGTGCCTGGCGCTTGGTGGTTTCTTTACTTGAGCTGCCACACTGCCACACTAAGACAATGCCTTGAACAACTGCCAGCTGATGTGGCAGGTGAGTCCTGGGTGCGTTCTGGGGGTACAGATTGATCTCTTTCAGGAAACACAGCTCTACTCAAGCACACAGTCCAGATCTGCCCGGAATATTATTTTTAAAGTTCAAGAATAAAACCCTGAGGGTTCCAAACCCAAGTGGCTTAGGATCAAACATATTCTGTGAAGAAAACAGTTAAGCACTTGCTCTGTTAAACAATTACATCTAACACTTTAGTGATCAGATACCCAGGGGCAATCACTGGACAGTTTTCAAGTCAGTCTTTTGCAAGTGGAGCTGTATTTCCAAGTGGTAAAGTGCCAGCCTTGAGCAAAAAGCACTCAGGGACCAGGCCCTGGGTTCAAACTCCAGGACTGGTGCGTGCATGCACACACACACACACACACACACACACACACACACACACCACTTCCAGGCAGCCTTTCATTCAATCCATCTAGATGAAATTGAACACAACAAACAGACTTTGAGCTTTAGAAACCTTCCAAGACCTCTTAGGGGAGGGGTTAATGATAAGTGCCCAGGGAGGGAACGTGGCTGAGTTTTCCAGTCTGGTACCTCATCAGTGAGCTGGCACTAGTAACACACACCTGTCATTCTCGCTTCTCAGGAGGCTGAGATCTGAGGTCCGTGATTTGAAGCCAGCCTGGGCAAGAAAGTCCATGAGTCTCTTATATTCAATGAGTCACCCCAAAAAAGCCTGAAGTGGTGCTGTGGCTCAAGGGGTAGAGCACTAGGCTTAAGCAAAAAGGCTCAAGGATAGTGCCCAGGCTCTGAGTTCAAGCCCCAGGAAAGGCCCAAAAAAGAAAATCTTATCAATAAGCTTTAGTCTCCCTGCTCCTGTTTGCCTCCATGGCAGGCTGGAGTCACGTGGAGATGACCAGCAAGCCCAAGATGACATCAGGGATCTCGCTGAGGGTTGACAGCTGTGTCTCCCTCCCTCCTCTCACACCAGCCGGCCCCATCCTCACCTCTGTGGTTCACCCGGCGTGCTGGATGATGAGAATAGATTGAGCTTGAATACTCAAGCCCACAGAAGCGGAGGAATCCTAAATCTCTCAATTCTCTTTACACTAGTGGGAACATCCAGTTAGACCTAGAGTTTCAGAGCTGAGAAACTAACCCACCCAAGCTGAGCATGAACATTGCTGGGGACTGAGAGAAAGCCAGGAAAATAAGATCTAGGCCTAGAGAGATGTATTCAACTTTTGTGGCTACCTTGCAGAATCTTCACGCAGACATGCGCATTCAACCAAGGGCCATTGTCCAAGACAGATTGCTCATGAAGTGACCTTTGAGGGAGGACATCTGTGTCTCTGTGGAATGATTCTCCATGTGCAGCCCCTAGCCCTATAGTACCCATCAGCAGTACCTTTGAACTTGCCATGAGTTCAAATCCTCAGACCTTCTCCCTGAACGGGGGAATCAGCAGACCTGCAGGAGATCTGATGCCACTCCAGCTGGAGATTCACCATGCTGTACCCAGCAGCTGCGCCCTGACTACCCTGAATAGAACTCCCTGCACCAGAAGACCAGGCAATCTGATGGGTCCACACTGAGGCCCAGAAATTCTGGGTCTTAAAAACTGACTCCTGCAATTCTAAATGGGCAGCTAAAGCTGAGAAACACTCAAAATGTTGTCCATTGCGAGCCCACCCCTCTGATCCTGCTACTCAAGAGCGTACAGAATAGGCTGGTAAGCGGGAGCTGAGCTGTAAGCTGGTCTACAAGGCCAGAAAGCTTCTTCTAGGATCCACTCAGGGTCTTGTTCATGGAATCCTGGCACTGAGGAGATTGTCAGATTTCTAGGATCATGGATGCCATTTCTAGACATCCATGTACACACATACTTGGGTATACACGAACATGCCCTTAATACACATATGCGCTCACTCGTGCATAGAACCTGGGCCCTGTCCCTAAGCTGCTTTTGCTCAAGGCCAATGCTCTATCACTGAGTCCCAGCTCCACTTCTGGCTTTTTCAGTCAGTGGAGAGAAGTGTCACAGATTTTCCTGCTGACACTGCTTTAAACCATGATCCTCATATCTCAGTCTCCTGAACAACTAGAATGACAGGCATGAGACACCAGCGTCCAGCTTACAAGGTTTTATTTTTTCCTATCAATAATAGTTTGTTAAGGAGCATGGATTATTCTGGTGAGGCGCAGCTCACTCATAAGCGTATTATTCGATGCTCTTTACTCTTTTCACACACATAAATACATTTCAGGAGGGAAATGAAGATGACAGAACAGTGGGAGAAAATCCACTAGGTACTCTTCCAGAGTTGACCCACAAATCACACACACACACACACACACACACACACACACACACACACACACACACACACACATCTTCCCATCTTCCCAGCAAAGAAAGTCCTTTCTGTCTGGGCAGCAGAAAATTGAGAGTCACATCCCACTTACTAGAGCTGACTGTGGCACCGGAATTGGCCAGAGAGCCTGGGAGAAGATGGCAAGCAAAGCCCTTGTCATTGAAGCCAATCAGAAGAGCCTAGAAGTCACATGATCATGTCGACTACCAGGCAGGAAAAACTAACATCAGGCCACACCAGGCCTAGAACTACTCTTAATCTTCTAGAATAATTTGTTTTAAGCCATCAGTATCCATAAGTCTGAACCACATGGTCCTCAGAGATTACATATTTCTCCCACTTAATCTCAGGCACAAAATAATTCTCCAACTCACTCATTCCTCAGATATTTCCCAGGCATCTATAAAACTTCAGACTCTATTCTGGCAGCAGAGATGTCCAGGGCTACAAGTTGAATACTGGCCTATTTGCCAGGCTGCAACTCACACCCGAAGGCATTGCTGGGTGTCTTGCCATGCGTCCGCATGTCGATCGCATTTATCACGTCCTACCGCTCCAATTATCCCATTTTCTTTTGTGGCCCATGAACCGAGCCAAAAAAGCTGTCAGGGTCAGAGTCCAGCTCAGCTGGATTTAAAAACCACAGCCAAGACTTCATGAAAAACTCCGTTGTGTTGCACACTTGTGACCGCATGACACCCATTGTGTGGATGGAGTCGTGATGGGGGTGGGGTGGGGGCTGCAAAACTCCAGACAGAAAAGGAGGACCACCTGGAGGAGACCCAAAACCAGTCATTCTCGAGGACCCCCAAATGGCCTCTGAATACTAGAAAGGATGAGGCTGTTTCCATAATCCGCTGAGACTTTCCTCTCCATTGACCAAAGAACAAATAAACAACCAGGCTTTGTCCTTGGCAGGTTCCTGGTACCAAGTTCGGCCATTCTGGTAGATTGGAGTAAGAGAGAGAGAGAGAGAGAGAGAGAGAGAGAGAGAGAGAGAGAGAGAGAGAGAGAGAGAGAGAGAGAGAGAGAGAGAGAGAGAGAGAAAGAGAGAGAGACATCCCCTAACCCCTTCTTTCTTAGCAGGAAAGTCCCTGAGACTCTTATCTCCAAGGAAAACCAGGAAACTAAAAATGACAGTGGCTCAAAGTGATAATGTATTAGCCTACAGCACCCAGGCCCTGAGTTCAAAGAAAAGAAGGGAAGGGAAGGGAAGGGAAGGGAAGAGATTACAATCACACCCATGCCAAGATTGGTCCCAAAATGTGATGAGAAATAAGAACAAAGAAAGAAAAGGGTCAATGTGTCCCCTTTCTGCATGCTGCTCTACTTCCATCTCCATTCTAAAAGAATTTATATGTTGTTTTGTGTTTTTCTGGTGAGGGTAGCAAGGCTTGAAATCAAGGCCTCAAGTTCTCACTCAACTTTTTCAACTCGTGGCTGGTGCTCTACCGCTTGAGTCACATCGCCAGTATGAACTTTTGCTTGTTCTTTTAGAGATGAGTGTTTTATGAACTATTCTTTCCTGGCTGCCTTTGACTTTCTAGATCTCAGGCCACTAATGCCTGGCTGAGAATGTGCTTTGATTTTTTTTAAATTGTCTTCATACCATTGTCCAAAGAGCATTTCATCATGTCCGTTGATGAGTATATGTTTGGAATTTGAGAAGTTATTGATTGTCTTAGCTTTTCTTCTGCTAAGCAAAATCTACCAGCCTGAAAGACAAGTACAATCTGGTTCCACTTCTATGGATGTTAGAGACTGGTGGGGCTGTTCAATGGCACACAGCACTTGAATGTGGAGGGGCAAAATGTTCTAGAGATGGAGGTAGAGATGGCTAAACAGCCATGTGAATGGAATTAATGCCCCTGAACTGGATACTTCAAAATTATCAAGATGATAAAATTTGTGTTTGCTTGCTTGCTTGTGCCTGTACTGGGACTTGAACACAGAACCTGGGCACTGTCCCTTAGGTTTTTCACTCAAGGTTAATGCTGTACCACTTGAGCCAGAGTCCTGGCTTTTTTGTGATTTATTAGCGATAAGAGGCTCAGGGATTTGTCTTCCCAGGCTGGCTTTGAATTGAGAGACTCAAATCATAGCCTCCTAGATAGCTAGGGTTACAGGCATGACCTGTCAGTGCCCAGCTTCAAGATGTATCTTTACCATTCTGAGTTATTTCTAAGTCCTTAAATGTTAAAAAGAAAAAAGAGCAGTATGCTGTACACGAGCCCAGGCCACCAATGAGCCATCCTACCACAATAAGCACCCCAAGAAGAGGAAAATGAATGGAAGGGTACCAAAATTATATATAAAAATTGGGCTGGGGCCGGGAGTTTGGCCTAGTGGTAGAGTGCTTGCCTAGCATGCACGGAGACCCGGGTTCAATTCCTTGGTACCACATACATAGAAAAAAAGAGCCAGAAGTGGTGCTGAGGCTCAGGTGGTAGAGCTCTAGCCTTGAGAAAGTCCAGGGACAGTGCTCAGGCCCTGAGCTCAAGCCCAGGACTGGCAAAAAAAAAAATTGGGCTACGCCACATACTGATGGCTCATGCCTATAATCCTAGTTATTCTGGAGGCTATGATCTCAGTATCATGGTTCAAAGCCAGCCTAGTCAGGAAAGGCCATAAGACTCTTTATCTCCAATTATACACCTATAAAATGGAAGTGGAGCTGTGGCTCAAAGTGGTAGAGCACTTGAGCTAAACAGTTCAGGTCCCAAATTCAAACCACATGACTGACAAAAAAAAATGGGCTCAGAGGTAAATAAGAATTCTAAGACTAGCCTGGCACCAGTGTTCACACTTGTAAGTCTAGCTACTCGGGAAGCTGAGATTTAGAGTGTCACAACTCAAAGCTATCGCAAGACTCCGTTTCTAAAATAACATAACCAAGAAAAAGATCGGAGACGTGGCTCAAGTGGTAGAACACCAAGCCGGCAAGCCAAATAATAGTGAGATCCTGAATTCAAATCATAGAACTCCTCACCTCAAAAAAACAATTGGTATTTTAAAATCTGACTCATCTAATCCTGACTCATCTGACTTGCCAGACAGACCATCTGAAGCCAGTCCTCATCTGGGCATAGACACAAAGAAAATGGCATCTCTGATCTCACAGCCCAACCCTCCTCTCCCAAGCATGTTCTCTGAAGGACCCAGGCTGGGCAGGCAGTTAAACCACTCAGGTTTCACATGTCTCCTCCATGAAGAAGAGCTCAGCCATCTTGTCAGGACAGAAAAGCTCAATGATTACCAGGGTGAGTTTAATTATATGTTGTCTCTGACTAGCAGTACATTTGCACGTGTAATTTATTAGCAAGATAACTTGCATACATAATAAACCCAAAGCAAAACATTACATTTTAGTGGAGGCTAAAAAGAAAAGAAAATAAGGCTGTGACATGAAGCAAACTCACTTGCTAACGCGGACAGAAGAGCCGAGCTATGGGTGTGCCCTTTTCCCTTTGAATATCAACCTTTGTTTTGGGGGTTGGAGCAGGTACTGGTGGCTCATGCCTGTAATCCTAGCAATTTAGGAAGCTGTGGTCTAAGAATCATGGTTCAAAGCCAGCCTGGACAGGAAAGTCTATGAGACTCTTATCTCCAATGAAGTACTGAGAAGCTGGAAGTAGAGCTGTGACTCAAGTGGTGGAGCACCAGCCTCGAGTAAAAGAGCTAAAGGGACAATTCTCAGGATTTGAGTTCAAGACCCAGGCCCAACATGACAGAAAGAGAGACAGAGAAAAGGACAAAGAGGGAGGAAGAGAGAAAGGAAAGAAAGAGAAAGAAAGGAAGGAAAGAAGAGAGGGAGGGAGGAAAGGAGGGAGGGAGGGAAAGAAAAATCAAGCATTCTCACCTCCTAAGACCAGTGTGGCTCTCTCACAGAGGAGCAGACTCCACAAGCACCACTCAAATCCCAAATCCCAGTGGTCTGTCAACGAGGCTACTTCATGGAGAAAATGGATGGGAAAAACTGTTGGGAAAAACTCATCACCCTTTCTGACAGCTTTGGAACTCACTAACCAAGAGTCCCTGGAGACACTGGGGGGGAAAAAAAGCCACATGCCCTGCAACATCCTGGGTTTGCAGGGCCTGGAGGAAGGGGGAAAAGAACTAATAATAATATAGAAATGACCTATGATGTCATTAATTTTGAGTAAAATTGAAGGAACTTTATTTTTTAATGAGCATACCAGGCATCAGTGGCTCATGCCTGCAATCCAAGTGAGTTAGCAGGCTGAGATGGGAGGATCCTGGTTCAAAGCCAGCCCAGAGCTGGGACTCTTATCTCCAGTTAACCAGCGAAAGGCAGAAGTGGAGCTATGGATCAAATGGTAGAGAGCTAGCCTTGAGCAAAATAAAAAAAAAAATCTCAGAGACAGTGTTCAGGCCTTGTGTTCAAACCCCAGGACCAATTTATAAAACAAAACAAAACAAAGAAAGATGATCAAAAAAATACAATGCTTAAAAACAGCAACATACATTGACTGGGTAATAGACACACAATGTCCCAGGGGCACTGGCAGAGTCCTTCACAGGGTACAGGTGTGACAGTGAAGGTGTGTGTACCTGGTAGTTCCTGAGTAGTGGAGCCTGGGATCAAACCCAGGAAATCTGATTCTGGAGCCCATGCTTTATTATAACTTGGAAGAGTCATAATAAAACCAAAGGCATTTCTCCTTTTCTTCTCTCCTTCATATTGCTGTGATGTTCACATTGAACCATCATTTCAAAGTCAAGAACAGTTAACATGGACCATACTCAGAACCAGTACTACTTTTTATTTTGTCAGTTGTAGGGCTTGGACTTTGGGCCTAGGCGCTGTCCCTGAGCTCTTCAGCTCAAGGCTACTGCCCTACCCCTTGAGCCACAGCCCCACTTCTGCTTTTCTGGTGGTTAATTGGAGATGAGTGTCTCAGGGACTTCAGAACCACAATCCTCAGATCTCAGCCTCCTGAGTAGCTAGGATTACAGGCATGAGCTACTGTGCCCAGCCAGTACTAATTTTTTTATTGTTGGTGTGGGGGGGGTTAGTCCTGGGTCTTGAACTCAGGGCCTGAACTCTGCCTCTGAGCTTATTTTGCTCAAGGGTAGTGCTTGAGCCATGGGGCTCTACTTCAAGATTTTTATTCGTTTTTGCGGGGATGGGGGTTTGTTAATTAGACTTTCCTGCCCAGGCTAACTTCAAATCATGATCCTTCGGTCTCTGGCTCCTCAGTAAGCTAGGGTAACAGGCATGAGCCACCAGCACCCAACATCTCTGAGAGATTTCAAAATATGCTTTATAAATAAATTGGCTTTTAGCTTACAAAGATTGCCTATTTTTAAAAAAATGGATTGAGGCCGGGAGCCAGTGGCTCACATCTGTCGTCTTAGCTGCTCAGGAGTCTGAAATCTGAGAATCATTGTTCAAAGCCAGCCCTGGCACAAAAGTCCATGAGATTTCCATGAGATTCTTATCTCCAGTAAACCACCAGAAAACCAGAAGTGGCGCTGTGGCTCAAGTGGCACTAGCTTTGAGCTGAAGAGCTCAGAGACAGCGCCCCGAGTTCAAACCCATGACCCCAAAAAATGGATTAACAAGAAGATGAGAATGCTTGGCTATGTGTGGGGAGGTGAAGAAATGTTTGGGGGGGCCAAAGGATGAAGAGATGGTACACTACTTCATTTGGCCACTATTAGAGTTTGAGTTCCATCCACCATCCATCTACCCCTTTATCAATCATATATTCATTCATGCACCCACTCATCCATCCATCCATGCATCCACACATGCATGTACCCATCTGTCCATATCTTCCCAGCTATGTATCTGTCCTACCCATGTATCTACCTTTCCATACATTTACCCATTCATCCATCCACCTATTTTATATTCATTCACCCACCCATCTACCTACTCATCCATCCATCCATCCATCCATCCATCCATCCATCCATCTGTTTACTCACCCATCTATCTATTCACCTGTTTATTCTTAAATCTACCCATACGTCCATCCACCCACCCATCTATCCATCCTCCTTTCCATTCATTCATCTTCCCACCAAGCTACCTATCTACACATTTATCCATTCACCCACCCACCTGTGTGTTACCAACTCATCTACTCATCCATCCATTCATTCACCCATCTGTCTGCTCAATTACCCACCCACCTACCCATATATACATCCATTATTCACTCATCCATCTATCCATGTATGCATCCATCCACTTATTCAACCAACCCACTATCCATTTATCCCCTCTTCCCATTTGTCTATCCATCTACTTACCCATTTCATCTATCTTTCTACCAACCCATCCATCTGTCCATACATCTATCCATCTACCTATCCATTTATCCACTCAATTACTTTTTATTGTGGGTCATGGGCCTTCAATTTAGCCTGGGCGCTGTTCCTGAGCTCTTCAGCTCAAGGTTACCACTCTGCCCACGGGCCTGGGTGTTGTCCCAGGACTCTTCAGCTCAAGGCTACCACACTACCCTTGAACCAAGCCCCACTTCCAGTTTTTCTAGCGCTTAATTGGAGATAAGAGTCTCAGGTCCTTTTATGCCTGAGCTGGCTTTGAACCTTGATCCTCAGATCTCAGCCTCCTGAGTAGCTAGGATTACAGGAGCCAGCTACTGTGCCGGCTTTATCCACTCAATTATCTCTTGAGCGATCAGTTCATCCACTCACTCATCTATTCATACATCATACATCTGTCCATCCATCCACTCACCCATCTATCCATCTATCTATCCATCCATTCGTTCAGCCATCCACTCCCTACAGAGAACCCTTATTCAGTCATTTTTCTAAGAACTAGAGATATAACACTGGGGGAAAACATAAAGATGCCTCCTCTTATCAAGTTATGTATGGTGAGGGAGACAAACCAGAAATTGGTAACAGAGTGGACTACCAAAATACTCTCAAGTATCACAATGTATTCAAAAGTCTTCCCAACACCAAGGAAAATTAAATCCATTTGCTCATTTGTTAGAATCATCAAAGATCAGTATTTATAAAACAAACTGGAGCATCTTGTATGGAAAATGTTCATGGTACAAAAAAAAATGTGTTCCGATGTGATAGAATCATCTGAGGATAAATACTGTAGGCAATATTTTTATGACAAAAGCTCTATTTCTCATCTGCTCTCTCCTTGATTTAAATACATACATGTATGTGAGTGCACACGTATCAAGATTCAAGTATTTCAATACAAATTTTGTATTCAAAATACTTTCCTTGATTTCAGTTGATTGCATATTCCGAGCCAATGTTGCAGTAGTAATCTTTGTTCTGCAGCAAAAACAAGGATCTCTCTCCTCTCTCCCTTATTCTCTTCTGCTTTTTCTCTCTTCTCCTCTCTCTCCTTTCCTTCCTCTCCTTCTCTTTCCTTCTTTCTCCACTTGCTCAAGCCCTCTTTTCTCTCTTCTTTCCTTCCCCTTCTCTTTCCATCTCTCCTCCCTCCTTTCTTCCTTCCTTTTTCCCTATTTTCCCCTCTCTCCTTCCTTCCTCTTGTCCCTTCTTTCCTCTCTCATTCTTTCTTCCTTTCACTTCCTTCTCTCTTGTTCTTTCTTCCTCTCCCTCCCTCTCTCCCTTTTCTTGCTTCTCACCCCTTTCTCTCCACTTTTACACTCTCCCTTTCTGTCCTTCCTTCTTCTTCCTCTCTCTCACCCTCTCTTCCTCTCTATTGCCCTCTCTCATCCTCTCTTCCACTCTGTTGGTTTCTCTCTCTTCCTCTCTTTCCCACCTCTCTCCCTCCTCCCTCCCCTTTTATCCTTACCTCATCCTATATCAGCAACCTCCCCCGTTTCCCCCTCTACCTTCCAGTCCTAAGAAGCCCAGATAGTGACGCTACTTTGAAAGCTAAGTGATGTCAAGGGCAAAACCTGTTTCTTCCCATTTATTTTCACGCGGAAGCTTTCTCAGAATGCAGGGGGCCAAGGTGCTGGCTTTAAAGCCACATCACAAAGGCACCAGGATAGAAAACCAAGCCTTCCCACTTGGTTTGGAGTGTAATTGTTTGAATACATCTCCTCAGCACTACAATAATGTCATTCATAGTTGACACAGATTTGAAAGCCTTCTGAAAAGGTGTAATGCTATCAGTCATGAGAATGATTATAATGGCATTTCAGTGGAAGAATCTAAGATACAGGCCCTCACTCGGGGAAGACATCACGGCAGAGGAAGAGAGAAAGGCTGAGGGTTGTGTTCAAAGCCAACCCAAGGAGGAAAGGCTGAGACTCTATATACAATTAACCAGCAAAATGTCAGAAAGAGGAGGAGGAAGAGGAGGAGGAGGAGGAGGAGGAGGAGGAGGAGGAGGAGGAGGAGGAGGAGGAGGAGGAAGAGAAATTGTACCTTAAACCACACTTCCTGTTTCCCAAAGCCCTAGCTGTTGGAGAAGGCCAGAAATGTGCAGCATTTCCTTTGGTCCAGCTGATCTGCTCTCAGACACATCTCCCTGGGTATTATCATGTGACCTTCCTCATTCCTGGTTCTCCATAAAGGCTGACCGGGCCCCCAATGAACATGTGGCAATTTGCAGACACACATAAGCTGTGTCAATGGGAGACACAGGAATATTCATGGCATCCAACAGATCAAACAGGTAGATGCCAGGATGCCACAGAGCACTGTACCACACACAGGACAGCAGCCCACCACAGAGTGACTTGACCAATTGTCAAAAATGCTCCACCAACTAGGCCAATACTGGAGGACAGAAAGGAAGGAACCAATGGAAGGCTGTCCATCCAATGTCCATCTGCTCTGCCACACTCCTCTCTGGAGCAGGCTGAGGCAGGTGGCAAAAGGAATAAACTGGAGGCTCATGTCTGTCATTCCAGCTACTCAGGAGGCTGAGATTTGAGAATCACATTTTGAAGCCAGCTGTCGGGCAGGAATGTCCAGGAGATGTGTATCTCCAATAAACTGCTCAGAAAAAAAACCAGAAGTGGTGCTGTGGCTCAAGTGGAAGAGCACTGGTCTTGAGCACAAGAGGCTCATGGCCCTGAGTTCAAGCCCCGGGACTGGTGGGAAAAAAGGTAGACAGACAGACAGACAGACAGACAGATGCATACAGACAGACAGAGATATCTCTACCGCTTGAGCCACAGTTCCATTTCCAACTTGTGTTGGTTCATTGAAGATACGTCTCTATGTATACATAGATAGACAGATCTAGATCTAGATCTCCCTAGAGACTATGTAGATAGATCTATGTAAAAACATATGGATAGATGGATCTTTGGACCAAATTCTGTACTCTTTTGCTTTGGGATCTAAAAAAGACTGGCAATCCAACAAGTTGTGTGTGTGTGTGTGTGTGTGTGTGTGTGTGTGTGTGTGTGTGTGTGTGTGCCTGCCAGTACTGGGACTTGAACCAAGGCCTGGGTGCTGTCCCCCTTAGCTTTTATCTATCCCTTGAGCCACATCTCTACTTCCAGCTTTCTACTGGTTCCTTGGAGACTAAGAGTCTCCTGGATTTTCTTGCCCAAGCTGGATTCAAACTAGGATCTTCAAATCTCAGCCTCTTGAGTAGCTAGGATGACAGAGGTGAGCCACCAGTACCTGGCTTTACTTACTTATTTATTTGTAGTTATTAGGCTTCAAGGTACAACATGGGCACAATAATAAAATAATTAAAACAGTCTCCCTAGCCGATCACCAGGTCCATAAGCCTTACCTCTCACGTCACAACGCTGCCGACAACAGATGTAAAATTCTCCCAACCCACCCAGCCCAATCACCACAAGCTCCAGATTACCAAGGCAAGAGTCGTGAATTTCATTAAATATGTTAAGGGGTGGGGGGGAGAATCAGCTTTGAAAAATAGTAATCCTGTCTTTCAACAAAAATATTATAGGAAGCTATGAATTTGGTAGATCCGAATAGGATGTTGGTACATGTTTTACTAAGGTAATATAATGACACACTATTATTAGATCACATTAATCATTACAGTGCCAACGGCGCTGACAGCCGCTCTGAAAAGGATTGAAAGGCCTGGTAATGGATATAAATTACCCATTGTGTGATAAAAGGATTTTTTTTTACTAAGAAGGTAAGAATAAAACAGCAAATTTCTAATATAACCACTATGTAAAAAAAACCAAAATAAAAGTAATCCATGGTCAGTAATAGGCACACACACACACACACACACACACACACACACACACAATCACAAGTCAGCATTTTTCTGACAAAATCAAGTCACACAATAAAAACAAAACAGATAGTTTGGTACAATATAAAATTAGTTTCTGAGTGCGTCATTCTACTCTCAATTTCCCTGGTTGAAGGTATGATCTAGGAGACTCATGGGCAGAGCTAATTAGATTTTTAGATAAGGAGGGATGCCTTGAATGGGAGGAGGCCAGTGAAAATAGGGCCCGCCAGCTCTTTCTTCTGGGTTTGAAGTTTGTGACCTAAAGTCTGATGGAGTTAACATACAAAGATTGGCCTGGAAACAGATATGTCCAAAGGATAGTAGGGTTTGCAGATCAGGCTCTCACACTGCTTAACTTTTTTTTGTTCAAGTCTGGGACACTACCACTTAAGCCATGCTTTCACTTTTGCCTTTTTGTTGGTTCACTGGGGATAAGAGTCACAGATTTGTCTGTCCAGGCTGACTTCAGAACCAGGATCCTCAGACCTCAACCTCCTGAGTAGCAGGGATTATAGCATGTTAATATATCCCACCCGCAAGAGTCAGACTCCAGACATCTTCCTCAATAGCCATGAATCTAGAATTCTCTCCACAGTGAACCTCAACATTCAGAGTACAAGAAAGAAGATCTAGGAGAATTTTGACCCAGCAGCTCAGAGAACTGTAACCTCAAAAATACATACATACATACATACATACTGTATACACACACACACATACACACACACACTCACACATATATACATATATATATATATATATATATGTAAATAGCAACCCAGACAGCCCCAGACTCTTCCCCAAACCACAATTCCTCCAAAGCGATGGTCCTTACCTGGCAGGTGTTAAAGCACCAGAGCTCTGTCTTGAGTGGAGGGCCTTCTTATCACTGTGATGATCCAAAACTGGAAAAAGAAGACTTGTTAGGAATTCAGCCCATCCAACAGGTTCAACTTCACAGTGGCAAACAACATTCATCAAAGGAAACAATCATTTTTGTGCATGCGCTGGTCTTGGGACTTTGAACTCAGGGCCTGGGTGCTGCCCTTGAGCTTTTTTGCTCAAGGCTAGCACTCTACCAGTGAGCCATAGCTCTACTTCCAGTTTGGAGGCAGAGGCGGGAGGGGTGGTGATTTATTGTAGATAAGAATCCCACAGACGTTCCCTGCCTGGAATGTCTTCGAACTTGGATCCTCAGACCTCAGCCTACTGAGTAGCAAGACAGGTGTGAGCCACTGGCACCCAACTCAAAGGAAATGATTAACTGTGTCTGAGGAGACTGTCTCAACATGCAACTATACCACCACAGTTGTGTTGAACCGCACTCACTCAAGGGTTTTTTGGTGGAGGAGGGGACTATGGGGAGACTACCACCTGCAAAAGAGAAGGGAATGGTGTGCCTATATTTTTCTAGAAAAGAGATTGGCAGGTAATGGCTTGGATAAACCTCTTTTTTGTAGCAGTAAGAAGGTTGAAATTCTTGCTAAGCAGGCATAGAACTACTGAACCATGCCTCCAGGCTTTTTCGTGCTTTTAAAAAAAATGTATGTTTGGCTTTTGGTACTGGTATTGGGACTTGAACCCAGGGTCTGGGTGCTGTATCTTAGCTTTCGTTTGCTCAAGGCTAGTGCTCTTCCACTTGAGCCCCAGTTCCACTTCTTACACTGGTTAGTTTTAGATGGGGGCCTCATTTCCCAGAAGAGGTATAGAAATAGCTTGGGGTTCCTGTTTATGTCCTGATTTATGGACACTCTACCATTGAACAAAATTACACCCCAATGTCTTTCATGTTAAAACAAAATTAATTACGTTTAACCAGTTGTACAAAGGGGTTTCCATTCAACATGTCAGTTTGAGTGCAAGGCATCTCTCACAACTCCCCCCCACCCCTCTCTCTCTCTCTCTCTCTCTCTCTCTCTCTCTCTCTCTCTCTCTCTCTCTCTCTCTCTCTCTCTCTCTCTCTCTCTCTCCTAGCAATACATTTCAGCTTCCCAGCTTCCCAGTATTCATTTTGCTAAACTGTTAGTTGTTCAAATGAATTCTGCCCCGGGAATCCTGCC
This sequence comes from Megascapheus bottae, assembly GCF_031878675.1. Lineage (NCBI taxonomy): Eukaryota > Metazoa > Chordata > Mammalia > Rodentia > Geomyidae > Megascapheus > Megascapheus bottae. The sequence continues at coordinate 11,107,040 of NC_143539.1, forward strand.
CTGTGTATAACACACATTGTTCAATTTGTGTCTACATGCATATGGCCCTGTATATGTTTCCATCTATGTTTATAATTGAGATTTACCACGTGCTGGAGGTTTCCACCTGCCATCCTAGCTACTCAAGAAGCTGAGAGCTGAGTATTGTGGTTCAAAGCCAGCCTGGGCAGGAAAGTGCATGAGAATTTCATTTCCAATTAACCACTGGAAAACTGGAAGTGGTGTTGTGGCTCAAAGTGGTAGAGCGCTAGCCTTGAGTGTAGGGGCTCAGGGACAGCGCACAGACCCTGAGTTCATATCCCACGACCTACAAAAGAATAAAACACTGGAAATCAAATTTTCATGTAGGAGATAAAACATAAACCCTTTGTCTTTCTAAGCTCAACTTCACTTAACATAACATCCACTCAAATTCATCTTATTTTATTTTATTTTTTGGTGGGTCATGGGGATTGAACTTGGCCTGGGCATTGTCCCTGAGCTCTTTGGCTCAAGGCTATGGCCCTACCCTTGAACCAAGCCCCACTTCCCGTTTTTTAGAGGTTAATTGGAGATAAGAGTCTCAGGTTCTTTTGTGCACAGGCTGGCTTTGAAACTTGATTCTCAGATCCAGCCTCCTGAGTAGCTAGGATTACAGGCCTGAGCCACCATGCCTGGTTAAATTCATTTTACTTTTGTGCCCATACTGGGTGATAGTCCCCTTAGTTTTTGTTTTTGTTTTGTTTTTGTTTTTTTGCGCTTAAGGCTAGCACACTAATATCTGAGCTATACTTTCACTTCCAGCTTTTTGCTGGTTCACTGGACATAAAGATTTTCACAGACCTTCCTGCCAAGGCTGGCTTTGATCCGAGCTCTTCAGATCTCAGCCTCCTGAGTAGCTGAAATTACAGGCATGAGCCACTAGCTCCTGGTACATCCACCTAAATTTCAACAAGGCCTGTTCGGTGGATCCAAATCAGAGATCGGTCTCCCATTCAGCCTTCCTGAACCGAGACCAGGAGAAAAGAGCCAGGAAGATGTTTCTATTCTTTGTGGTATAATACCAGTACAATCTGTCACATATTGATGACCTTATTTACATGTGCCAGTGAGATGGGGGCCAATAGGAGCCTTCATAGAATTGGCTGGGTGGACAAGGCCAACTAGAATGTCCAGCCATACCCTTTCCCCAGTACAACTTCCAACTTCTTACAGGGGGGCTTTTAGAGGACAAGCAAACATCTCCTCCAGATAGACACAATTTTACTGAACTTGAAGTCAGACTTTCAAATCAGAAAAGCTGGATTCTCATAGAATTTAAAAGGTGCGCCCACAAACAGAAAAATCACAGGATGTCTTGTGAGGATCTGAACCAGAGACCTCAGCCCAAGAGAGCCAAAAACACGGACTTGAAAATATCAGCCAACTGCAAAATTTGATTTTTGGCCATCAAAAAGGTGTTTGCTGATCACAGGCTAGAAGCATTGACTCTCAATGCAACACAAATGTTGTTCCTTGTGAATAAATTTCTACCTGCCTGTCTTTGGACATAAAGCAAAAAGTTGACATCTCAATAAGGATGCATTGTTCAGTGCAACAAGGAATAAAATCATCTCTCTTCTATCTCTCTCTCTCTCTCTCTCTGTCTCTCTCTCTGTCTCTCTCTCTCTCTCTCTCTCACACACACACACACACACACACACACACACACACACACACACACATTTCTCTCTCTCTCCATCCACACCCTTCTCCCATCTGATTATCTTTTCTATTGTAGGTGTTCTTTATTATTCCACATATTTTTTTGTCAGTCCTGGGCTTGGGCTCAGGGCTTGAGCCCTGTCCTTGGACTTTCTCAAGGCTGCACTCTACCACTTGAGCCTCAACACCACTTCCAGCTTTTTGCTATGTATGTGGGGTACCGAGGAATTGAACCTGGGTCTTCATGTATGCTAGGCAAGCACTCTACCACTAGGCCAAACTCACGGCCCAATTCCACATTTTTTTAAAAGCTAATAATGTAGTTGGGTGTCAGTGGCTTTCTCCTATAATCCTAGCTATACAGCAGGCTGAAATCTGAGCATCTGTGTTTAAAACCAGCCTGGGCAGACAAATCTCAGAGAATTTTATCTACAACTAACCAGTAAAAAGCCAGACACGGAGCTATACCTCAAGAGGTAGAACAGCCTCAGTGAAAAGGATAGCACCCAGTCTCTGAGTTTGATCCCCAGTACTGGTGCTAAATAAATAAATGGAAATGAAATAAGAAACTAAAATAAAATAGTCAGGCACTAGTAGCATATGCCTGTAGTCTTAGCTACTGAAGAGGCTGAGAACCTGAGAAAGCCAGTTCAAACAGAAAAGTCCAGGAAACTCAACACCAATGAACTAGCAAAAAGCTAGAAATGAAGGTATGGTTCAATTAATAGAGCACCAGCATTAAGCTAAAAAAAAAAAAAAACAGGTTCTGAGTTCAAGTCCTAGCAATGACATATATGCAACACACAATTATTATTAATAATAATAATTTAATTAATCTAAGAAAGAAACACACACACACCGAATGCTCTTCTCTTTAGGGTTGCAACCGAGCTCTGAGCTGAGCTGCCCCTGGGCCATAGCCAGCCTAGAAGACTTCTCTGTTTTCTTCACAGTTCTCTTTAGGTTTAGGGAGGGAAGGCAGGAGGGATGAAAACTGAGATTTTTATATCCAGGCTTGTGATTTGCAACTCCAGCTGATGCTCATTTAGAAGCCTGGGAGATTCCAGTGTCAGAAGAAGAGGGGAGGGAGAGAGGGACCTCTTCAAGGATGTCCCAGAACTTGTCCTCAATGCTGCATCATTGGTCACCATATCTCTGTCTCCCAACATCCGTGCCAGGCACACACACACACACACACACACACACACACACACACACACACACGTGAGCATTTTTCTCAAGGCACTCTACCACTTGGGCCATAGCTACACCCAAACTTTGCTACCCGAGCTAACTTCAACTCTTGATCCTCAAATCTCAGCCTCCCGAGTGGCTGCGATTACAGGCGTTTGCTACCAGCAGCTGGCTGTTCTTGGGTTCTGTATTCTAAACCAAGGCTTTGCTGGAGCCTCCTGGCCAAGAGCTGGGTGAGCTCAGTGCTTGGGGCTGAGGACAAGGTGGTTTTCCACAGGTGACTGAGCACATGATCAAAGCCACCCCAGAGCTCCAGCCTGGCTGCTGGCCCAGTGGCAGCTTGGCTGGAACCACAGGAAGGAAAGCTGAGAGTGCTATCTTTGCCCTTCTGAACCCATCTCACTCGGAAAGGGCCCCTGGTCTCTGAAGTCATGGAGGTCAGCCTGCGACTGCCAAGGCTAGAAGAATTTAGGGGCAGGAAGAACAGGGAAACATTGACTCACTTATTCTGCCTTCATCAAAGAAATGTTTTTTTTTTAACATTATTCTAGCTTGGCACTGGTGGCTCACACCTGTTATCCTAGCTACTCAGGAGGCTGAGATCTGAGGGTTCAAAGCCAGCCCAGCAGGAGCATTTGTGAGACTCTTGTCTCCAACAAACCACCAGAAAACTGGGAGTGGAGCTGGGGCTCAAAGTGGTAGAGCATTAGCCTTGAGCAAAAGAGTTCAGGGACAACATCCAGGCCATGAGTTCAAGCTCCATGACTAACCAAAAAAACAAACAAACAAAAGAAAAAAGTTATTATTCTTTGAGTGTAAAAAAGTAATTTACATTTTGAAAATAAAAAACCCAAGCCAGTCCAAGATATGGGATCTCCCCCTTGTTCCTGCCATACACAACGAGCCCACACTGAGGCGGCCACAAGGAAGAACCCCCCCACTCCCCAGAAGAGACACTTCACCTGCTCTGTGAGGTACAGCTACCCATTTAATAGAAGAAGGTAGCAGGAGGCAGATTACAAGCCAGCAGAGACCAGAAAATCAGATCAAAGCTCAAGTATCAGGGACCCAGCATTTATGATCAGAGCCCTTGCTGGGGGGGTTGAGGGGAAGGAGACAGAGCCGGGAGGAGTCCAGCCAATGGGAAGAGGGGATGCAAGGTCCCATAGGAAATGTAACTGAATGGCTGCCACTTCAAGAAGTAGGAGAGCATGTGCCAGTGCATCCCTGTAACCCAGTAACGAGAAGGATGAATTAGAAGGAAGGAGACTTCCAGGCCAGCCTGGGCCACACAGGGTGACCAGGGTAAAGCAAGGAGGACAGGTGAGAAAAAGAGGAGCATCTCTCCCCAATCTAGAACACTTCCCATATTCCTTTGAGAAAGGGGACCGCAGATAAAGCCATGGAAAGTTCTGACACCAGAGGCTCTGGGCAGGAAGTAGAGAAAACAGGATGATAAAGACATTAACACAAGAGAAGGCCCAGTCCCTCATGACCCCTGGGTCCCCCAATTCCACAGGCTGAGCAGAGAGAGGCCACCATAGACCCAGGCCTGTTCATGAGAGTCCTATGATATGACATGCGCAGGCTCGCCCTCCACTGGCACCAATGCCTTCCAGAACAAGAGGAGAGCCATGCAGCTCTTGATGGGGCAGGGGGAAGGCTAGCCCCAGGACTGGAAACCCCAGAATGACTGAGTAGAGTCTTCCCAGCTTCCTAGACCTGCCCCCAGAGTCCTCCATGGAGGAAGTTATAGGCAAATGGAGAGATCAATGATGCTGAGGTCCTTACTGGAACAAATCGGACATCCAGAACCTTCCTCCAGCCATCAAGGCATCCCCTCTTCCTCCTGGCCCCCGCACACCTGCCTTTCACTCCATGCCATGACAACTTAGAGGTCAGGTGGGTTGAGCAATCCTGCTTACCCAAGGAGGACCAGAGGAGACTCCAGCCCAGAGGAAGGAAAGTGGAGATCAAAGGGATGGATGCAAAGAGAGAAAAGGAGAACAAGGGTAGAGAATGAAAGCTGGGGTTGCGGGGGGAGGGGGGAGGCAGCAAGAAAATGGAAAGGCAGAGCCAGGGTTTGTGGTTCATGTTTGTCACCCTAATAACTCAGGAGGCTGGAAGCTGAGGATCACAGTTTGAAGCTAGCCAAGGGAGGAAAGTCCATACCATTCATCTCCAATAAATTACTCAGCAAAGGCAAAAGGTGGTGCTGTGGCTCAAGCTGGTAGAGCACTAGCCTTGAGCAAAATGAAGCTCAGGGATAGCACCCAGGCCTTGAGTTCAAGTCCAAGCACTTGAAGAAGAAAAAAAAGGAAATGCAGAAGGGTAGCAATGAAAGGAAGGAGATATGGGGAAAGGTTAGACTATATGGGAACCAGAGAGAAAATGGGCTGAGCAGATGAAGACTGGAAGAAAAAGGGACACAGGGGAGAGGGAGGGAGAAGGTCTAGAGAGGATGGAGGGGAGGGGAGAGGAGGGAAGAAAACCAAGGACTCAGAGGCCTAGAGCATCACGAGTAGAGACTGGCCACTGAGAAGCAGGAATGGAGCTCAGCAATGGGTCAGGAAACTGATCTTAATCCAAAAAAAAAAAGAAGGAGGAGGAGAAGGAGGAGGAGGAGGAGGGGGGGGGGGAGCCAGGAAAGAAGCATTCTGGGAAAGAGGCCAGCCACTGGTCTTCAGCCTTATGTCCCCAGGAACACTGAGTGACAGGTGAAAAAGAAATGCACACTGGAGATGTCTCTAGGGTCACTATGGCTACAGGGCAGTGGCGCACACACACACACACACACACACACACACACACACACCCCAGTGCTTGAGAGCCAGAGGCACAGGTGCACTTGATTACTCGCCAAGGTGCTAAGTTCTTCTTACAGCCTAGAGCTCAATCTTCTCCATTCCAAAGAAACAAGGACTAGATCAGAATCATACTTCCTTTTTTTTGTGTGCCAGTACTGGGGCTTGAACTCAGGGCCTGAGCCCTGTTTTGAGCTTCTTTTCACTTCTGACTTCTGTGTTTTGTGTGTATGTGTGTGTGTGTGTGTGTTTAATCAAAGATAAGAGTCTCCCAGCTTTTCCTGACTGAGCTGGCTTCAAACTGCAATCCTCAGATCTCAGCCTCCTGATTTGCCAGGACGACAGCAAATCGCATCTCCAAGCAGTGAGGAATGCCAAAAACTCAACCAGATTTTTCCAAAGTTCATCGGTCTACCTTGACCAAACCCTCCCATTGTGCCACTATGGCCCAGTCCCCACCCAACCCCCCCCCCAAAACACAGATCCCAGCACCCAGATGAGGTGTGCCTGCCTGCATGCAAACTGGGCATCCACACGTGTATGAACATGTGTGTGTTCAACCTGCATGGTGACAGCTGTCACCCAGACACCACAGCCAGCCCCACAGAGGACAGTGAAGAAGCTCTTGGGCCTGCTTCCACAGAAAGCCTGGTCCTTTATTTATCATGAAGGTAATTTGGATGGAGAAGTTATTTGATACTTCATCAATCTAGATGCTTTCAGGATAGGCAGACAGCAGACGCTTCTAGAAACCTGAGATCCTGGCTCAGCCTCACCAGCTCAGGCAATGGAATGATTTTAAAGTTAAAAAATAATCATAATAAAATAAAATGGTAGACACCTGCCTAACCACTTGCCAGGCTGGTATATAAATTTTTTTTAAAAAAAACATGCTTTTCGTATGACAATAAATAAATAAATAAATGAGACCAGGCTGCCCCAGAGCCAATCAAATTACGCCCCTGTCTCTTTAATAAACAAACCCATGTGCACGTTTGTTCACAGTGTTGGAAATTCAATTTAAACTCTTTGTCTGTTCCTGCTTACTCTAAAGATGGTCTTTTCTTAAACAACAGAACACCAAGGAGTCGTTACTGCTCTCTCTTCATTACTTCAAAAAACCAATCATTAGACACCAGAGTATATACGTAATTAGAAAATCACTTCCTTTGCAATCCAAGCTAAGTAGTTTACACACTGTAATTACAGGGACAAAATCAATTTTTAATCATTTCCCTGATTGGGCTCATCAGCTCTGTGGGAACATTGTAACCTGCTTGTTGTGCAAAAAGCAACATCTGGGCTAAAACAATTACCCTTTGTTTGTTCCCATATTCCTTAAATCTTTTTTTTTTGGCTTGCATTTTTTAAAAAAAAATGAAAACATGAAGAAGACAAGATATTGGGTTGTCCTTAATCAACCTAGATCTCAAAGTTTTCCTAGTGACTGGTACTCAATGAGTCTACTTTTTTTTTTTAACCGTACCCATGCAAGGAATGTATTATTTTGCCTTTTTTTTTTTTTGCAGGGAGATAAAAAGTATCTGATTGTTTTAAAGACTCATTCAGCTGCCTAATTGTTCTATAGCAAACACGTGGTATCCAAACAACCCACACATTACAAAGGCTCATCTGGTTAATCATAGACAACTATTATTGTGAACACTTTACACTTTTCTAATACAAATGAATGGATTTTATCAGAAAAAAAATTGCTAAAGAGAGGGGGAAAACCCAAAAAAGCTGAGTATGTGTGGAAAAAAAAATAGTTGGTATGAATTGGCAAGGCGAAGCAGAGCATTTTGTTCTTTTAATAGGAAGTGACCTCATTTACACTGGGGTAATAATTAGTACTGCTTCACTGACAGTTAAGGGAAGAAAAAAAAAACTTTCCTGGTATAAAGAGACAGCTTCGGTTTTTTGGTTAGGAGATCTACATTGATTATTAACCCTTGCCAAGAATTTCTAAGTTCAACTTTATGTATTGTGCTGTACTCTGGCTTGCATGCAAAAAAAAATAAATACAATGTCTCACCCAGATTGACAGAGTGTGGTATTTGGGATTGTTTGCTTGGGATTTGGGGTTTGGTTTCTTTGGTTTTGGGGTGCTTTGTCTTTTGCATTTTTGGTTTCCGTTGTTTGTTTTGGGGGGGGGGCGCTTTGCAGGATTTTGTGCTGTGTTTTGTTTTGCCTCTGAACTGCTTGTGACAATCTGAAACACTTGAAACTTTCCCACTACCTCAACACACCAGTCACCAAGCGTCCCACACCAACCACACACCACGCCCTGGCCCACCTCATGCTTTTGGTTCTTTTTAACTTTGTTGGCTTTGATGATGGCTTGAAAGTCTCTTCACCTACACTTAATTCATGGCCTAAACAGACCCCACAAACAGGAAAAAGGAAAGTGGGGGGGGGTGAAGAGGGAGAAAGAGAAAAGGGGGCTTGCTGGTGATTCAGCCCAAACGGATGAGACAAGAAATGAGAATATTGAGCCATTAAACAAATACAGTTCAGGAAATGATGATCATTTATTTGCACACATGCAGATACACGCATGCCTGCACATGCACAGAAGGATCACATATGTGATCACTCACTGGCAAGCCGTTCCTGAACTTAAAAAAAAAAAGAAAGAAAGAAAAAAGTAGCATCTAACATTCCTTGGTTATTTAACACAAGAGTTCACATGCATAGTAATCCTAGCCATTCAGGAGGCTGAGATGTAAGGATCATTGTTTAAACCCAGCCTGAGCAGAAAAGCCAGTGAGATTCTTATCTCCAGTGAAACACTAAAAAGCTAGACATGGTTCAAGTGCTAGAGCACCAGCCTTGAGTGAAAAAGCTAAGACAGTATCAGATCCTGGGAGTTCAAGTTCATGTGCACTTATTGATGAGTAACTAGACGTAGAAGGGAAAAGAAGATGCTCAAGGTTGAAGAGATCCTGCCTGAGGCCAAATGCCAGGGCCTCACAGCCATCCATCATCCTAACTGCTCAGCTGAGATCTGAGGATCACCACTCCAAGTCAGCCAAGCAAGAAACGCTCTGACAGTCATCTCCAAAAAGCCAGAAGTGGAGCTGTGGCTCAAGTGGCAGAATGCTAACTTGCCTTCAGGGAAAAAAAAAGCTCATGAAGAATGCCCAGGCCCTAAGTTCAAGCCCAGGACCAGCACAAGAGGAAAAGAGAGGAGAGGCAAGGGAAGGAAAGGAGAGAGGAGAAAGGAAGGCGGGAGAGAGGAAGAGAGAAGGGTGTGAAGAGGAGAAGGAAGGGAGAAGAGGAGAGAAGAAGAGGAGAAAGAAGATGAGAGGGGAGAAAGAAGGGGAAAGGAGAAGAGAGGGGAGAGGGAAAAGGGGAGAGGAGAAGAGAAGAGGAGAGGGGGAGTGGAGAGAGAGGAGCAGAGGGGAAGGGAAGAAAGAAGGAAGGGGAGAGGAAAGAAGAGGAGAGGAAAGAGAGACCAATCTTGCACTGAGAGCTGAATCCTTGTACCGCACCCCTGCATCACAGAAGCTTCTCTGGGGACAGTGTCGGGAGCCCCTGCCGCCTGGATCTGCACTGGTCATCATGTCAAGGAAGTAGTATTTCTCACCCAGGACTGGTGATCAGGTTAGAAGCACACACACAATATACACACAAACCCCAGCAGGCTCTGGAGCATTCACATCAAGGGACTGTGCTAGGGGCTCCCCCAAACCTGCAGACCCGCAGGGGAAACACGCCCTAGTGCCTGTTTCCTCTGATGGATACCCAAGCAATGGATTTGCCCAATCTCACCCAATTAGTGGAAATGCACACACACACACACACACACACACACACACACACACACACAACCAGTTCAATGAGACAGGCTGGCAAACTCAAGGCAATGCTGACTTCCAGAGATAGAAGGGTATAAAGAAAGAAATCTGTAAACAAGTTTCTTAGGAACTGTCCCTAAGCATTTTGCTCAGGATTGGCGCCGTACCCTTCAGCCAGACCTCCACTTTTAGCTTTTTGCTGATTTATTGGAGATAAGAATCTCGTGGACTTTCCAGCCTGGCTTTGAACCACAATCCTCAGATCTCAGCCTCGTAAGTAGCTGGGATGACAGACATGAGCCCTGCTCCATGCAATTTTAAGGCTTTCAAATGGAGCCTAACACCAACGCACATTAAATGGCTTGTCCAATCATCAAAGGCCCAAGACATCTTTGATGACAAAGGAACATAACTTGCCAGCAAGCCAAGGATGCTTCCCATACCACCTTACTACTGCAGAGCTCACTGCCATTCAGGAAAAAAAAATCAGCTTGTGAAACCATTCATTCCTGGTGCTTCATTCATACACTTTCCTAGTTATTCATCTTGTACGTGACTCGACACTAACCAGATAGGGAGCCAAGAGAGCACTGAATACAGAGCACTGTGGCTAGTCTACACAGATATATGCATGAACGGTAAAGTAAGATTTGGAACAACACAATGTCCCTCATTAATATTCACTGGGGGAAGAGGGAGGAAAGGATCCCATTAGGTTTCCCAAGCTGGCCTCGAACTCCCCAGTCCTCCAGTCTCAGCTTGCCAAATGCTAAGACCAGAGACATGCTCTATGTCACCTCACTCTCATTAGAAACCTTTGATGTTTCCTGAAATGTTGGAATAGTCATATTTTATGGATAAACTGAGCTGAACAAACTATAGACCCGAAGTCAATTTCAACTACTTTTTTTTTTAAAAAAAAAATTTCAATGTGGCTACTAGAAAATTCCAGAAAAAATAGCAAAACCTCAGAAGTAGAAAATCACAGGCATGGCTTCTATTTGTGGCTTGAATTATATTTACATGGCACAGTGATGTGTATGTGTATGTGCGTGTATTTGTGTGTGTGTGTGTGTGCGTGTGTGATGTATGTATGTGTGCAGGTACACATGCGTACCAAAACCAGGACTTGAACTCAGGGCCTGGATGCTGTCCTTTGCTTTTAAATAGAGGCTTAGAGGCTCTACCACAGGAACCTCAGCTTCGCTTGTGGCTCTTTGCTGGTTAATAGCAGATAAGAGTCTCATGGACTTTTCTGCCTAGGCAGGCTTCAAATCTCAGTCCTCCAATCTCAGCCTGCTGTGTAGCCGGGATTGCAGGCATGAGCCACTGGCATCTGGTTCTGTACAATTTCTTTAGCCTGGTGTTTATTCAGATCTTTGGCTGGTATATTAGGTGACCTAGTTATATCTTATTGTACAAGTTTTAAAGGATCTTTAGCTATCTCAGGCGCGATTCATTCCTCAATATGTCTATTGTAAAGGTTTTCTCTCATTGTATAGCATTTCTTTCTCTTAACCCTTTCTCCTTATAATATCTCTGTTAACTTAGGTCCCTTAGCCTGTGGCCTCTATTTGAGTATGGACAAGCAACATTTATTTGCATTTAGGACTTGAAGTGTAAGGAAATTTAAAAACAAAACGTAAGACAGCTAGTTCACGCCTGTAATCCTAGCTACTCAAGACACTGTGAGCTGAAGACTGTGTGGTTCAAAGCCAGGCCAGTCAGAGGAGTCTGAGAGTCTTATCGCCAAGGAAACACCAAAAAGCTGCAAGTGGAGCTGTGGTTCAAGTGGTAGAGAATTAGCCATGAACAAGAAGGCTCAGGGATAGCATCTAGGCCCTGAGTTCAAATCCCATGACTGGCATCAAAAAAGAAAGGTAAAGGAAAGGAAAAAGAAAGGAGAGCAAAGCAAAGGAAAGCAAAGAAGGAAAGAGGGAAGGAAGGGGGGAAGGAGGGAAGGATGAGAGAGAGAAAGAGAGAGGAAGGAAAGAAGGAAAGAAGGGAGGGAGGGAGGGAGGGAAGGGAGGGAGGGAGAGAGGGAGGGAGAAAGGAAGGAAGGAAGGAAGGAAGGAAGGAAGGAAGGAAGGAAGGAAGGAAAGAAGGGAGGGCGGGAGGGAGGGAGGGAGGGAGGGAGGGAGGGAGGGAGGGAGGGAGGGAGGGAAGCTGGGAATGTGACTTAATGGTATAGTGCTTGCCAGGCATGCATGAAGCCCAGAGTTCGATTCCTCAATGCCACATAAACCAAAAGAGTCAGATGTGGTGTTGTGGCTCAAGTGGTAGAGTGCTAGCCTTGAGCAAAAGGAGCTCAGGGACAGTGCCCACGCCCTGAGTTCCAACCCCAGGACTGGCAAGGAAAAGAGGGGGGAGAGGGAGGAAGAAAGGAGGGAAGGAAGGAAAAAAAGAGGGGAGGAAAGAAGGAAGAAGGAACGGAATAAAGCTGAAATTTGTTTGCAGGATACTTTTTAAACAATATATATCCTTCCTCTCCTACCTCCCAAGCCCTTCCATTCTCGTGATGGTTTTATGAACATTCTTGGAAAGAGCATATTCTCAGTGCTCTACCTACAAGTAACTAGAGATTGCAGATGTTTCTGAAACAAATATATCCATATATATTCCAATGTCACTAAAAATCAGAATGGAAAAATGTTTTCTACATTAACAAATATTGTAATGAATTCATGCACCCTTGACTGTACACCCAGCAGATTGGAACATCCTCTATCCTTTGAAAGAAAAAAAAAATTACGTATGCTAGCGCCTAGCTTTAGAAAAGCATTGTTCTCTTTTAAAAAAAAAATTTAAAAACCTGCATATTTTTCCCCAGCTACCATGTAATTTGTGAGATGCATTTTTAAATGATCTGTAGCGGCAGCCCAGCTCCATCAGTCAGATGATACCGATAGATAATTCACCAAACCCCGTCACATGATCTTCCATCACTCTAAAAGACGCGAATATATTGCCACAAGCTTTGGGAATAATGGGTGCACCTGTTTACGATGTCACCTCTGTTTGCTAATTGTCTCCTTGAGCTACATTTTACTTCTAATGCATTTATTTTTGACAGGCAGTGTCTATTTAGAAATCACATTACTTCAAGTGCAATTGTTCTTTTGTCTATCAAGTAAATGAAGTGTTGTTATACAGATTTCAGGTTCTGATTAGTAAAGTATCAGAGCCTCCAAAGGTCAATCAGTTATTTACCTGAGGTAATAGAAGGCTGGCAGACATCTTGAATATTCTCCAGCTCATGCTTTAGGCTAGACTAGTATAAGGACTCAGTTCTGTTTAACTTAAATGTGTGTGGGGGAGGGAGGGTTTGTGTATGTGTGTGTGGGTACATATACATTTTTTTCCTATTTCTGGGCTTGGTAAGCAAAGAAGATAGCCTCAGAAAATATGGTTGCAAGTTTTATCCCTAAAAAAAAAATGGAAGACAGGCCAGATACTGTTGGCTCACAGCTGTAATCCTAGCTACTCAAGATCTGAAGATCACAGTTCAAAGCCCAGCCAGGACAGGAAAGGCCATGAGATTCCTATCTTCAAAGAACTACCAGGAAACTAGAAGTAAAGCTGTGGCTCAAAGTAGTAGAGAGCTAGCCTTGGCCCTGAGTTCAAGCCCCACAGATGAAAAAGGAAAAAAGAAGAAGACATTGAAATCTGAAAATCTGAGGATCAAGGTTCCAAACTAGCTCAGGCAGACAGTTCTGAAAGACTGTTAACTCCAATAAACCAACAAAAAATCAGAAGTGGCACTGTAGCTTGAATGGTAGAGTGCCACCTTGAGCAAATAAGTTAAGGGAGCACATGAGGCCCTGAGTTTGACTGGCATGAGAGAGAGAGAGAAAGAGAGAGGGGGGGGGAATTTTCAAATATTTTTTGGATCAAAATGAAGGCAATTCCAACACACACACACACATACCATACACACACACACACAACTGACACCTATGGAACCTACACAGCTGTCTCTGAAAACCAGAACCTTCTGAAAAAGGCATTAATTCCCTTGCAGGCCAGGCTGCCTGGCACCATATGACAGGCACACAGGGTAGGACATTCAGCAGCTAGATTTATGCTGCACTGTATTAAAGAACTAGAAGATATTCGTGTTTGATGGAAGAATTCAACCTGAGACCCAACTCATTTCCTGTGTTCAGATCCAAATGTCTAAACCTCAAGTACCCTCAAATTATTTCTACAGATTCTCCTCCTGACTTACTGCCTCAGAAGCAACCCAAAGCATGAATCACAGAGACAGCTCTATATTTAGGCATCGCTTGTGTCTTAAGTGGATCAACTATGAGTTGTATTTTTTTGTTCTTCCTGGTCTCTCTATTCATGCATGATAAGATTCTCCCTCTCTCTTCATGACTCTCCATTTATCCTACGCTGTTAAATTATCCTTAGTTTACTGCCTGTTGCTCATGGCTCAAGCCTGGATCCCAGTTACTCAGGAGGCTGAGATCTGAGGATTGTAGTTCAAAGACAACTGGGACAGGAAAGTCTGTGTGAGGTGTGTCTCTAAATGAACCACCAAAAGCCAGAAGTGGAGCTGTGGTTCAATTGGTAGAGTGCTGGCATTCAGCAGCAAAGCTAAGGAACAGTGCCCAGGCCCTGAGTTCAAGCTCAAGGACAGGCACACACACCAAGAGATATCCCTAGAATAACTTGTAATTAAACATCAGGCACATATCCAATGTCCCTATTAAGCCCTAAACAGCCAGATCTCCTCACTGAGTCCTAAATAGCCTGCACGCCCGTCTCTGGACACCTACCACATCTAGCTTTGAGCCTGGTGGTGTGCCAAAGGCCAGTGGCTATGCTTATAGGGAATTGTAGGGACCACCATGATTCAAATAGAGTTTGCCAAAAGACAGACAGGAAAAGACACGTCTGCCTTAAGTCACATTCTAAATTGATTCCCTGGAGCATTTCTGTACCTTGTTCACTAAAGACCGCGTGTGTTTCCTCAGTGTTTAGCATATGCGATGTAACCTGAGCAGGACTTGCATTGTAGCAGAGCTGTTCTTTCAAAGTGTTTTCCCATCAGAAACATAATTATATGCAAACTACTGACTTCGCACGGTGCAGAAGTGTATTTTAGCTGGTGGCTCACGCCTGTCATCCTAGCTACTCAGGAGGCTTGAGATGGGAGGATTATGGTTCAAAGCCAATCTAGGAAGGAAAGTCTGTGAGATTCTTATTTTTAATTAACCACTCCCAAAACAAAGCCAGAAGTGGAGGTATGGCTCAAATGGTACAGCACCAGTCTTTTCTTTTCCCCATAGGTCTTGAACTCGGCCTGGGCGCTGTCCCTAAGCTCTTCAGCTCAAGGCTACCACCCTACCCCTGGACCTGGGAGGCATTGTCCCTGAGTTTTTCAGCTCAAGCCTACTGACCTACCCTCCAGCCAAGCCCCAGTTCCCATTTTCTAGAGGTTAACTGGAGATAAGAGTCTCAGGTCCTTTTGTGCCTGAGCTGGCTTTGAACCTTGATCCTCAGATCTCAGTCTCCTGAGTAGCTAGGATTTACAGGTATGAGCCACTGTGCCATGTCCGGCTTTCAGCACCAGTCTTGAAGTATAAAGCTAAAGGACAGAACCCAGGCCTTGAGTGCAAGTCCCAACACACACACACATACACACACACACACACACACACACACACACACACACACACACACTAATAAGGTCTGTTATTACATGCTCATCAAGATAACTCCACTATGTAAGAATGTAAGAGCCAAAGTTGACAGTAAAAGAGAAGACGACTATGAATCCCTTTCTTGGGGGACTCAATGCTAGGAAGATTAAGGGGTGCCTGTCAGGCAGAAACAGGTGCCCTCTTGCAGAAGACACTTCGCATTAGAACAACCAGGAATATCCTCTTCATTCTTCAATTGATTTCAGCCGTAAGTACTCTAATCATGGGAAGTACTTTTTTGCTTTTTAAACAGCCTGCTTGTTTTAACAGGTCAAGAGCATAAATAAAACAGTCAAGTTGGAAACTAGGAAAGCTCTTGTTATTTTTTTTTGTAAGAGAAGAAAGTAGTTATAGATCGTCCATTTATTCCAATGCCAGACAGTTCTCAGGAAGCAACTTAATTGTGTACAAAAGCCAGACCCCCCCTCTTCCCCCCTCCCCCTGGGACAGCCCAGCCACAGAAGCCAGGGTCACAGGCAGCCTGCCCTCTGTACCTCCAGGGCAAGCCCTCTGGGAAAAGACTACAGGGCTGTCAGAAATGCTGGGTAGAAGAAAGTTTCCCTAGCCTGGTGTTGGTAGCTCATACGTATCATCCTAGCCACTCAGAAGGCTGAAATCTGAAGATCAAGGTTCAAAGCCAGCCCAGGCAGGAAAATTCATGAGACTTATCTTCTGAGAACCACCAGAAAACTGGGAGTGGAGCTGTGGCTAAAAGTTGTAGAGACCTAGTCTTGAGCAAAAGAGCTCAAGGATAGTGCCCATGCCCTGACTTCAAGCCTCAGGACAGTCAAAAGAAATAGAACAGGAGGAGAAGGAGGAGGAGGAGGAACATTTTCCCCCAAATTAACATCGGAGCCAAGTATTAAATGGCAAGGGATAAGTAGAGTAAGATTCTGGGCCTCTGGCACATCCCTGAGCTATGGTTTAGGAGCCTCGCAGTGATTGGTGTGGTGATGTCTTATTAGATCTACTCAAAACACTACTGAATTGTTTCCTAATGCCATGGAATGCTTACCTGTACACAATAGATTCAAATATCCATGAGGCCTTCGCTCAATCAGAGGAGTTCAAAAACACAAGACACCTTGTAGCCAACTTATTTAAGATCATTAAGATTGTCATAGAAGGGGGGAAAGGATACAAGGAAGAGAAAGTGCTGGAAGAAGAATGACACTGGTTTTCCTACCTTAACACATAAGTGTACCTGGTGGCAAGAGCAGAGATGAGAACTGAATAAGCAGAATTTATTTTTATATCACACACACACACACACACACACACACACACACACACACACACACATACACACACACAGAGTTGATAGGACTGGTAAAAAACAAAAACATGACTCACAGACAACCACAAAAACTCCCTGTCATCAGGATCTGGTATCTCACACTTGTCATCCTCACTACTCAGGAGGCTGAGATTTGAGAATCATGGTTTGAAGCCATCCCAGGTCAGAAAAGTCTGTGAGACTCTTATATCCGAAGAAACCCCACAAAAAGCCAGAAGTAGAGTTGTGGCTCAAATGGTAGAGCACTAACCTGAAGCCCAAAAGCTCAGGAACAGTGCCCAGGTCCTGAGTTCAAGTCCCAAGACTGGTACCAAAAGAAAAAGAAAAAGAGAAAGAATCTTTGGGAAAAGAGCTAAGACTTGGGTCTATTATCCAAGGAAAGAAATTGCTGGGAAAAGTCCAAGACTGGGGATCACTTCCTATGTCTGAAAAAAGATAGAAAAGGCTGGAATATCTCTGTTATACCTAGGACAGGATGGGGCTATGAGCTGCAAGACGAGTGCCAACCAATGGGTCAGTTCTGCCTCCCACTATGCCAGGCAGAGAACACAAAGACCGAACTCAGAGCTGGTGTCAGCTAAACACCACATTCGTGGTATTGTTACCTCTCGATTCTATTTCTCCTTTATTCTGCATGCACTGGATGAATTCCCCCCCCACACACACACCCTTTCTTTTTTATTTTTATCAGACATCCCTAATGTAGTGATAAAATGAGAAAGAATGAAAGATTATTATAAAACAGGACTTTTATGGCTAGCATCTATGAAACAGTCTCACTGTTACATATATTTTCCTCTAAGTAATCAGGAATGTATTGGTATTTTGAAATTATGTATCTCTAATAACACAAAAGTACTTAAGAACAGAAATAGACAGTAATGGAAAACGCACTCGACTGTTGACAACATATAGAATTTCTGAAAATAATTTGCACAGAACAGCACAGCAGATGACTCAAAATTTTCACCACCTCCCTCCCACCAAAAAAAAAAAATATTTCTTGCCTCCGATGGTCCAATGTAATTCATTTTCTATCTCTGTTCATTAATCATTGTTAAAATTAGTGATCCATTTCTTCCACTCTGCCATCTGCACTCAGCTTCGTAACAAACATGACACCTTCCTGCATAATAAAACCTGACAACTCAGAGGCTACATTTCCAAATAGCTTTCTGCATATTTGCACATCTATAAGAGATTCCGTTGTCAGACAAAAGTGGATTATTTAACCGGAGTTCTTTCTTTATCAACTCGGAACACAGATGTGGTGAGTGTGTGTCTGTATGTGAAAGTAGGATCAAGAAAAAAATAGACTCTGTTAATTTTAATTAAAATGCCTTTTCTTTTTTTTTTTTTTGTCCTCCCCCTGTCTTAAATAAAAGATCTTTTCAATCCAGGTAATGCCTACAGATACTATTCACCAAAGCACAGCTGGGGATATTATACTTAATATAGGAAGTTTAGGTAAATAATTCGTGGCTTCATCTTGTAAACTTTTCTCATAAAAATGATCTTGACATTCCAACCCTCTAGAAAAATTTTGCCTATTTTAATATCCGGCTCTATTTTGTTTTTCAGTCTTTGATCACAGGATTTCAAATAAATATTTTTAAGGCAAAGACAAAACAATCAAGGAGAAGGGAAGATACAGAGAAGGGGAGTAATGAATAATTAAACACACACCAACCCTTCTCTTGGGGAAACCATAACTGGGTCCAAATCACAGGCAAGAATCCTGGGTTCTCTGGATAAGGTCCCCCATGTGCCAATCAGTCTGGCAGTGAGGACGATGGAAATGCAATGAGGGGCTGTGAGATCCCAGCCCTCCTCCTTCTCCTTAGCCCAGTCTGAGGGGAGAAAAATCCATGTGCTTTGAAGAAAACAGTACCTTAGCTGGGTGCCAGCAGCTTATGCCTGTAATCTTAGCTACTCAGGAGGATGAAATATGAAACTCAAGGTTACAGATGGGACTCTTATCTCTAATGAAGAGGCAAAAGGCTGGAAATAAAGGTGTGGCTCAAATGGGAGAGCCAGCCTTGAGCAAAGAAAAAACTAATGGAAAGTGCCCAGGCCCCAGGGCTCTGAATTCAAGATCCAGTAGAGGCACAGAAAAAGAAAGAAAGAGAAGGAAACAAGGAAGGATGGAAGGAAGGAAGGAAAAAAGGAGAGGAGGTGAAGGGGAGAGGAAACTAAGGGAAGGGGGAAAGGAAGGAAGGGAGAGGAAAGGGTAGTAGGAAAGGAACAGAAAAGAAGAGGGGAGGCGAGGGGAGGAGAGGGGAGGGGAGAGGAGGAGAGGAAGAGGCCATTGGAAGAATGGCAGGGCAGCCTGCATCTCCATATCAGGCCCAGACTCTATGGGAGATACCCAGGAGACACCAAACACTGTCCCCACCGGGCAGAAGGACAGCTGGATTCCTTCCCTATCTTGCTCATCTCCAGACCACTCTCCTCCCCCACGATCTCTTGCTTCCTCTGGATCTGGCAAACCCACCACGTGAGCCTCAGAAGCCCACGTGACCAGCCACGGATAGCCTTATGTTTCATATCTCTCTGGCACCTGCTCTACTCCTTGCAAGCTAAGAGACATGCAAAAGTTGTCTCCAAAGGATAAAGTAACAGATTCACTACCGTAAAGGAAACTACCACAGCCAAGAAACAACTAGAAAGCTAGGAAAGCCCAGAAAGGCAGCCACAACTGACTTGATCAAGCCATCAGCAAGCAAAGCTGGAAAGAAGTCAGGGCCTGGGTGCACAGGGCATCCTGGGACTAGAACCAGAGGCCTACAGAACCTCAGAGTGCCTTGGCAGGGAGGACAGGTACAAGGAGGAAGGCTGGGGAGGAGATCTATTGAAGGCATGGGTGAGAAATCTCTTCAAGGTCAAGTCAATGAAGGTCAAATACAGTAACTGTCAATGCACTGCACTGTGATTCAAATTAAAGAAATGGCTGCGAAAAAATGGAGTGCTCAATGAATTGATCTGTCTCTTAGTCTCTCTCTTGTATTTCTTTCTGTTTGTGATTTTTTTTTTGAGATCCTCAGCCTCTCATTTGCAGAACAACTATTGGGTCGCTGAGCTACAGCAACAAACCACTCCTGGTTTGGATTTTTGTTATTGTCGTTTTAGAGACATGGCTTTACTATGTAGACCCAAGCTGGTTCCCCAATGTGTGATCCTTCTGCCTCAAGCTCCCAAGTGCTGGAATTATAGGGGGGTGTCTCCATACCCAGCCTTTTTATTCCTCCTGCCTGTCTCTCTTGCTTTGCCTCTGACTCTCAGTCTCTCCTGCGCATGCGTGCCCGTGTGCATGTGCGCACAAGCACACACAAATACACACACACACACACACACACACACACACACACACACACACCTATTGACAGAGCAGAACTTTCTGTTTAATCCCTCTGGTTTATCTTCCTCTGTCCTCCCAGCCTGCTATGGAGCTTGGAGCGGATCCCCTAACTAAGCCTGATTAGAATGAGAACAGTCAAAAGACAAACTTTGCAAAAAATCAAGGTTTAAAATAGAAATAGCAACTGACCCTCAGCTGCACTGCTGCCGGCTGGGACAGGGACAAACAATAGCAACTCTTTTGTTAGACTTTCCTGTGAGCCTGCTCACCAGACTGGGGGGCGGGAGGGGGGGTGATGTCTGTCTGTCTCTTTTCTATTAGAGAATGGGAGAAAAGTTTTTAAATAGCCATGCCTTTAAAAATAAAATAAAAATAAAAATTAATGGCAAATTACCATCTCACTTCTTTAGCAGCCAAAATGTCTGTGGATTTCATTTAATATATACAAAATCCAAAGCTTCTCCATAAATATTTCAGAATGTGAAATCTTCCATTTTGTCTTGCACTCTCTCACACACAAATGGACACATGGTGGGGGGGGGGACTAGGGGACCGGGGAGGGTAATGACCTTCCTCCTAGATATTGTCTCCCAGCCCCCCCCCCTTCTTCTCGCCTGGAGTCCCCCCCCCCTTCCCTTCACTTGTCTGCCTCCTGACACATTCAATTTCAGGTTATCAGCACATCTGAATTTAGAATACTGATGGGGATACAGGGCAGGCCTCTCCAGGCTGATTAACTCCGTTTAAGAAATCTTTTGCCAGCCAGCTTCATTGGCTGGGACCGCCACCGTGGTGGGTGGCCTTTTCTGTATTAGAAGTCAACATTGGAGCTGTCTCATTTGAATTAAATATGGACCAAGAAAAGAAAAAAAGAAAAGAAAAGAAAGATCTGATTATACTTATTCATAGCTAAGCTTTCAAGTTCACCAGGCAGCCAAACTTGCTTGGAAGAGGAGGGGAAAGTGGCTTTCCTGTATTTCTGGATGGTTGAGTTTGTCTTATTTTTCTCTGGCAGTTTATTTGTAGGTGTATGTGCGTGTGTGCGCGTGTATGCACACACAAACACACACACACACGCACACACACACTCACACACACATGCATGTGCTTCAGGTTTCAGATGTCTAGCCGAGGTTGGAAGTTTCTTTTTAGAAAGATGTTCAGTCAGGAGGTGAGGGAGAACTTTTCACATAGGTACCCACAGCAAGTGTTGATCTGTGCACATACAAATCTCATTTTCATCTGTAAATATATTTTTGAATGTGCTTGTGTGCACACGCAATTTGAGCTATCAGAGATGTCTTTTCTTGTGGCTGAATGAGTAGCTGACAAGCTCATTAGCTCAAATAAATTCTTGACTGGGACTACAGCAGGGAGGTGATTCAGAAAAGACTCAAGAGAGCCAAGCACTGGTGGCTCACACCTGGAAGGAGGCTGAGATCTGAAGATCTCAGCTTGAGGCCAGCCCAGGAAGAAAAGTGCATGAGACTTTTAATCTCCAACGAACCAGTAAAGAGCCAGAAGTGGAGGTGAAGTTCAAATGACATAGTGCCAGAGAAAAAGTCAAGAGAAGGAAGGAAGGATGGAAGGAAAGAAGGAAGGAAGGTAAGAAAGAAGGAAGGAAGAGAGAGAGAGAGAGAGAGAGAGAGAGAGAGAGAGAGAGAGAGAGAGAGAGAGAGAGGGAAAGAGAGAGAGAGAAAGAGAGAGAAAGTTCCTTCTATCTTCACCAGGACCACACTGGCATTGAGAAAGGGATGGACTAGATGTCTCATCTCCAGCTTTGAACCTGTGTTCCCCCCCCCCCGCCCAATCACACTGCCATGAAGACCCAGAAGTGCACTCACAAGCAGCATAAGTAGAGAAGTGGGGTATAGATGGGGAGGGGGGGGGTCCCAGGAATAAAGCATTTGACTACCATGTGCCTGCTACACCTCTGCCAGGGCAGGCCCCCTTCCTGACATGGTGAGGAACTTCTGGGAACCCCCTATGCTCCTATAACCACCCATCTTCTCCCCCAAGCCATAGCCGCCATGACAGGCATGAGCGCTTACGAGCAACTTGCTTTAAAATTAACGTAAAGTATTAACGGAAGAAAGAAGAGACTGGATGGTACAGAGACCATGGGAATCACAGAGTTAAGCCTGTCATCCTAGCTCCTCTGGAGACTGAGATCTGAGGGTCCCAATTCAAAGCCAGCCAAGACAGGAAAGTCTATGAGACTCTTACCTCCAGTTAATCACAGGAAAAGCCAGAAGTGGAGTTGACCTAGTGGTAAAAGTGCTTGCCCAGCATGCACTAAGACCTGGGTTCGATTCCTCCGTACCACACACAGAGAAAAAGCTGGAAGTGGTGCTGTGGCTCAAGTGGTAGAGTTCTATCCTTGAGAAAGTCCAAGGACAGGGCTCAGGCCCTGAGTTGAAGCCCCAGGATGGGCACAAAAATAACAACAACAACAACAATAATAATAACAATAATAATAGAATCGAATATGCCACCATGATAGGTGGCCCTATCAGCATCCCTATTGCCCCCTAACAGCATCTGTCCTCTGTCATGTCTCAATCCCAAGAAGAGTTGTCAGGGGCAGCAGAGCCAGTGGCGAACGAATTTCAGTCCTAGTCCATCAGAAAATCACGGTCGAGTTTACCCTTCGGGCCAAGAAGACAAAATCATGCCGAAAACAAAATCAGCCCACATGACAAAGTAGCCCTGCCTCCGCTTCCCCCTCCAGCCTTCCTCCCCAGCACCACCCCAGCAGGAGTTCTGGGAGGAAGAGAGGAACTCACCCCATCCACAACACCTAAAATGGGGGTCGTGGCTGTACACCAACCACATGGCTGCATTCCCAGCTCAGACACGAGGCAACTGACCTCCTTCACAAGGCAGGATGTGGACATCCAAGAGCTAGCTGCCTTTGTCCACCCACCTGCTGCCAGGATGAGAATTCTCCAGAATTCACGCATGGAATATATATGCCTAAGACATCCGTTAGCCAGGCATGGCTACTCAGAAGACAGATCTTAGGATCATGGTTTGAAGACAGCTCTGGTAGGAAAGCCCTTGGGACTCTTTGATGAGCCCCTGGAAAACGGGAAGTGGTGCTGTGGCTCAAAGTGGTAGAGTGCTAGCCTTGAGCTGAAGAGCTCAGGGACAGTGCCCAAGACCTGAGTTCAAGTCCCAGAACCAATACACACACACACACACACACACACACACACACACACACACACACAGAGTCACCTCTACATTTTTTGTTTCCTAACAATCCAAATGGCAAACTTGGAGAAAGCCATTCCATGTAACACCTTCAGGGATACACAATGCCGGAGCCAAGGATTCTCAGACTCAAATAAGCACGAAAATCCCCTGGAGTAAAAAAACTTTTCCAAACAAACTTTCAGACCACCTCCTCCACCACTGTACACTTACATTCAGCTTCTCTTGTACTGGTCCTGGGGCTGGGCCTTGCTGCTCTCCCTTAGCTTTTTCCCTCGGGGCTCTCTTACTTGAGCCACAGTCCCACTTACAGCTTTTTGGTGGTTCATTGGAGATAAGAATCTTAGGGACTTTCCTGCCTGAGCTGGCTTCCAACTGTGATCCTCAGATCTCCTCCTAAATAGCTCCCATGACAGGTGTGAGCCAGTAGTGCCAGGTGGGAATTTATATCTCTAGCAAATCCCCTAGTGATGCCTTCAAGCCCTTGGTCCTGGGCCACTCTTGGAAACCTGGCTGTGTCTCCCTCACTGCTGCCTTTTCCATGTTAAAGAAAGTTTCCCCCACTCCCCAGGAGAGCCTGTGGGCCGTATGAAATTGTTGATCATCTGGAGAGTGTGAGGTCTTTCCTCTTTAAAGTGTAATCACCCACATAGGAAAGCATCAGAATATAAATGATGCAGAAAACGCAAAGATGTGGGATACCCATTCCTGTTCTGTGCAAAAATCACCACTCACTCCCCTCTGTCCCCACTATAGAGAAAATGAGATCAGAATAAGAGTGGAGAGGTTGAGCCGCTACCAGATTCTCTTCAATTTCCATGCCAGCATTGGACATGGAGGCCTCTAAAAAATACATCAATTAAAAATGTAAAATGTATAACAATGTCTGTCTTACGCATTAGAAATCATCACAATGTGGTGACTCATGCCTGTAATCCTAACTACTTAAGACGCTCAGACCTACAAGATAAAAGTTCAAAGCCACCCATGGAAGAAAAGTTCAGGAGATTCCATTGCTAATGACTAGCAAAAAGCTGGGCTAAAGGTATGATTCAAGTGATAGAGCACCGATGATGAACAACCACAAAAAGCTAAGCTGTCATGGGTCCTGGAGTTCACAGGCTCCAGTACCAGAAGGAAGAGGAAGAGGAAGAGGAGGAGGAGGAAGAGGAGGAAGAAGAGGAGAAAGAGGGAAGGAGGAGGAGGAGGAGGAGGGAAATGAAAAAAGAGGAAAAGAGGAAGAGAAGAAAAGTAATACAAAAATATGGATTTGCTAGAACCACTCATCTGTCGAATGTCACTTATCTATCAATCCATTGAGAAGACAAAGGTGTTCATTCCATGGCATTTGGGGGATTTAGTATTTCCTATCATATGCAAAGCTCTGAATTCAATCCTCCCCACAGGGGTGGGGACGGGGACGGGGGGGGGGGGGACGGGGACGGGGGGGGAAAACAGGGGGAAGCAACTAGAGTGCATGTGCACGCGCACGCACACACACACACACACACGCACACACGCACACACACACGCAACACATGCAACCTAGGCCAGACCCCTATGGCTCTAGACTGTAATCCCAGCTATCCAGGAGGTTGAGATCTGAGGATCAGCCTTCAAAGCCAGCTTAAACAGGGAAGTCCATAAGACTCTTCTCTCCAGTCACCAACAGTCACAAGTAGAGCTGTGGTTCAAGTCCTTGAGTGGTAGCCTTGAACACAGAGCTCAGCGGCAATGACCAGGCCATGAGTTCAAGCCCCAGGACTGGCTCATCACGCGCGCGCGCACACACACACACACACACACACACACACCCTAGTAGGATTCTGGACTCCTGCGTGCCCATAGAAAAGCCTCATGCCGCCCCACCTGGTTCCTCAGAGCAAAGCCCCCTGCAGCTGCAGTTGAGTCTGCCCACCAGCCCCACCCACCGGACACCCCAGGCAAGACAGCAGCTCTTCCCAAGGCCTCTGGCGAGTGCCAGAACCATGCTGTGCTGGCAGTAAACAGAGTCCCACCAAGTCAACCCAAAGCTGGTCAGCTGCTAGCCACATGTGGGTAATGAGCTCAAGAATCTGAAGTTCACAATTATGTCAGATTTACTCTCTTCCTGATCTTTCATTTGTATCAGGCAAAACATCCTCTTGGCAATGTGGATTAAGCTAAAACTTAAATAAAATGTAAAAGCCAAAAAAAAAAAAAAAAACCAAAACCCACAAGGGAGGGAGAATCCACTAAAGGCACAGAGCAGGGAGGGGGTGAGGTATGAAAGGAAAATATTCAGATGTGAGGCGAGTCCCTGACCTTTTTACTGTCTTTTAACATTCAACATTTGCTGCCCCCCCACCTTGGAAAAGATAAATGTGGCTTTTGATGACAGCCAATGTTATCTGAGGATTAAAATAGTCCCTCTCGCTGTGCTCAACCTTAAAGTCTTCCGCATTTACGAAATTACAAACAGATGCGACTCAAGTACCTGCAAATAATCTGCCAAGACCAATTTCAAAAGGGAGATTTCAAAATATGTGGAAGTCATTAGGACATGTATTATTTTTGCAATGAATAGGCGCCAGGAGTGTCTCAAGGAGCAGATGGGTGCTACTTTGTTTATAAAAGATCAACAGAATATTCAGCTCTAAATGAAGATATATAAGCTTATCGGAACAATTACAGCAAAATGGCGCACATTTCAAAGCTAATTGTAATGGTCTTTTAAGATCTGAATCCCTCATTTCTTACTGCCTGCTAAAATATCATTTTAGTTTGGGGTCTTGATTGATATAATTACCAAAATGACAGAAAATTAAAGTCAGTGCTGTCAGTTTTGCTCTTGTCAATGTTGTCAGTTTATCATTTGTTTACATTTGCGCCAATACTGATAAATGAATATTTTTCAACATGAATAAAAAATGTGACCTCTGTCTTCCAGAAATCTTAGAAGAAGGAAGAAAAAGAAAAAGGACAGGCCCCTAAATAGCTTTCTCTTGTTCTTCACATGCCCAAATTCACAGAACCTCTGTTGCTAATAAAAATAATTTTAAAAAAATTCTCCAGGATATGGCAGAGGAAAAACAGAACTCACCCACCCCCACCCTCTCCATGTGTCTGTTGCCCCCCCCCCAAGAGCAGTACTGACTTAAGACCCTGTTCCATTTGCCTACTTGATATTGGTAATCATGTGAATTAGATAATTACTCATGGAAAATGTGATTAAGTATTGCCAATACCGAATCATGAAGAAAGGGCATTTCTGTGAATTGCTTTTAACATAAATAGTAAACGGGGCTCATAAAAAATGTCCAATTAGGCCAATACATAATGATAGATAGCCTGATCTCTTGACTTGCAAAGATGCAAATTGTACACCGAGAAAGAAAATAGAGAGAAATCACAGAAGGACAATCGTGGGTCTCTATTTCTGCACAAAAGACTTCTTTGCACAGGATGCTTTCAGAAAATATCAATAACTCTGGAAAAGTTTAGCCTCCTTTTTTTTCTTCCTTTTTTTGCTAAAATTAAGTTTCTGCAGGGACTGAAATTTGCTTTAACAGTAGATTTACCTCATGCATGGTAAAGTGGGAAAACAGAAAAGAGAAGAAAACACACACACACATACACACACACACACACACACACACACACACACACACACACACCCAGGAAACACAGAAGGAAGTCTGAGGATCATGGTCCCAAAGTCAATCCAGGCAGGGAAGTCGGGAGATTCTTATCTCCAATGAACCAACGAAAAGCCAGAAGTGGTCAAGTGCTAGACTTGAGTTGGAAAAAGCTAAGGGACAGCACCCAGATCCTGAGGTCAAACCAAAGAAAGAAAAGAAAAAGTAAGGGAGATTGGGGTGGGGGGAGGAGGAGGGAGGGAGGGAGGGAGGCAAAAGGAAAGAAAGAAGTTGAGAACACTCCTGATCCGAGAAAGGAAGGAGAGGAAGAGAAGTAAGTGTGTAGAAATGGGAGCTCACCCTGCACCCTGAGTCCCTGCTGTCCAGCCCTTTCTTCTCACCCAAGTTCCATCAGCGCCCCCCCCCCTTCCTGACTTGCCAGTAGAGCTTTCTCCTAAATCTTTCAACTCTTCCCTGTCTCTCGACAGGGTCCACACAGACAAAGATCCGCACCCTACAATCACTGATGAAATTTGTATTGACTCCAAAATCAAAAGTAATAAGAAGAAAATTGGTTCACAGCCTGACCCGACAGTTCCAGACTGCTGTATTGAAGTTGCAGAAAGACATTTTTTTTTATTGTCTCCAGATTTCAATTAACGACATTGAACTACCCCCATCCTCTCATTATTAGTTTGAACAGGAAGATCAGATTTAAGAAGTTTCACTAAATTAATTACTGTAATAGGATCTTACATTTCTGGACACCCTCCCCGCTTTTGTCAAAAGGAAACATTCCTTTGACAAATCATGGCGGGGAAGTAAGGAAGGGCCCCCAAATAGAATAAATTCCTCTTCCTATGTGTTTTTTCTGGCTGTATAATATGTAACAGGTAAAATGATACATTTCAATGACCAAACTGAAACTATGTATTCTTGTCATTATCCCCTAGATTGCCCATACTACATGTTGTCAATGAATTAATGACAGTAAAACTTCACAAAGCATCAGTCAGAATGTGTAATCACCCTCTTCAAGAAAAAGGAGAAAGAAATATATGTATTTTACATCTAATATATTCATATATAGTGAATATTTATGCATTATACATTTGCTTATTACATATATGTGTGTATGTTTGATATATTGTATATATTTTATCATTTTTATATTAAATATTTATGTGTAAATTTATGTTATATTTCTATTTATATTGTGTATATTATATTTATATGCTATATAAATATAGTATATTGTATGTAAACATGTTATATAAATAGGTATATATATTTATATATAAAGATATATATATGACACGAGACATTATCATTGCCCCTATCTTGAGTAAAAAATGCAAATTATGCCACACGGTGCTAAATTATTCTGGGATATTTCATAATGTGAATTAATACCCACTAGAGGCTAAGCTGAGCTCATCAAACTCATTTCACATAAGACAACGAATTTAACCACCCGTGACTCAGTGAGTAAGTTAGCAGGGCAGCTCGCAACACAACCACTTCGAGGGAGATAGTCTTTAAATAAAATCGCCTAGCGCAAAGACCTCTTTTTTTTTTTCTTGTTTCATCCCCCTCACCCAGTGTTAACTTCCTCAGGTCTCGACAGATGGTGGAATTATTTAATCCTCAGGCTTTCCTTTCTTTTGACAAGAAAAATAGAAATAAAAATAAAAAATAATTTCTATCAAGAACAGGCTGATTTTAGCGACTATCTTTAAAAAAAAAAACCTCAATCTCAAATCAAAATTCAGTCTCCCCTCCCCCAAGCCCCTACTCCCAAGTGAAACAAAAGGATCAGTTGGGCTACTGAAACTTTTTGTTAAATAAAACAAATGGCATCTTTTTTAATCCACGTTTGAGGGACCACATTCCAGGAGAAACTTGGAAGATTTTTTTTTTTTTCCAAACCGTCGAATTGAAGACAACTCTCCCAAACAGAAAAAGGGAAACCAAAACCAAAAAAAAGAAGAAGAAGAAAAGAAAAGGAAAGGAAAGAGTCTCTGTATTACCCAATGCCCAATATACCTCTATATGATTGAACAATAAGAAACCTGTGTTCCCTACCTTGAGATCTGTCCTTGAATTAACTGACAGTTTCTCAATCACCATAACATAATTCTCCCTCTTTTCCCCATGTCTCACTGGAACTGGCAAAGAAGAATCTTTAATTGAGTGGTACAGAACATGGACCCTTTGTGTGTGTGTGTGTGTGTGTGTGTGTGTGTGTGTGTGTGCGCGCGCGCTAGATGACAGATGGATTATGAAAACTTCAAAGCAGAGCATTTGAAGCAAGCCGGGGAGAGATAGTGGGTATTTGAACTCTCTGTCTTTACCCAGGAGACAATAGAATTGTGACACGAAGCATATATCAAGGCATGGTGTAACTAGATAGACATAATCTTTCTTTTCAAGAAAGTATTTAACATTCTGTTAAGAACAAGTTTCAACCCTGGCTAAAGCATACTCCAGATCTCGCTGCTAATCGCTGAAGAGGGCAGAGTGACACGAGACTTGGTGATTGTGTCAGTCTTCTTCCCTCCTTCTTTTCTTTCTTATTTTTTTTAGAAAAGCGGATCTTAAAATTAAAAGAAGAAGAACAAGGAAGGGGGGGGGAAGAAGTCAAAATTACACATCGGGTTGGAATTAAGCGTCCTTCTGATTCACTCATCTGATGAAGCCACATGTTGTCCTGGCCCTCTGACTAAGACTGGCTTTTTGTCACACAGCACACAAGAGTTGCCAAATGACAACCCATCTCCCAGCACCCAGGTTCCTCTGTGATTCACCTGAACCCCCCTGAAGCCAGCTGGATCACCCCACTTGTCCCTCAGGAAGCCAGCCTACACCCCTGTCCAGGAAGGCACAGAAACCCAATGGGTGAGAAATGGCCACCCTTCCTGAAGGACCTGCCAGCCACACGTGTCTGCCCGAGAGCTAAATGAAATAAGGCAGTTTCTGTTTCTAAGCAATTCTTAAAAAAAAAAATCCAAGCCCTGGGCTGGGAGCATAGCCTAGCAATAGAGTGCTCGCCTAGCCTAGAATGCATAGAGCCCTGAGTTCGATTCCTTGGTAGCACCACACAAAAAAGCTGGATGTGGCACTGTGGCTCAAATGGTAGAGACTTGAAAGAAAAGTGTCCAAGGACAGTACAAAGGCCTGAGTTCAAACCCCAGGACTGGCAATATGTATATCTCCAAGCCCTGCCCACTCCTATAATTCTAACTAGATAGGAAACAGAGTTGAGGAATGAGGTTCAAGCCAGCTGTGGCTCAAATGGTAGAGCATCAGCCTTGAGCAAGAAAAGCCAACCTAAAGCAGGTGCTCAGGAGAATGAGTTCTGAGGACTGAGGTTCAAAGCCAACCCAATCAGGAAA